>NC_043959.1:6705746-6785746 GCF_902148855.1 Sphaeramia orbicularis
ACTGCACAAAGTGAGAATTTTATTTTCCTTGGTCAGGATATGTACAGTCAGTCCAGCTTGGATTTACAAGGCTGACAATTAATACTGAACAAACAATAACTGAAACTATGAATTGTGAAAGAGCTGCAGCATCTGAAACAATGAACATTTGAAAAATAAACAGTACCACAGTGCTTCAGTTTCAGCTTCACAGTTTGTCTTTTATGTATTGGGATTGTCTCTCTCAACTTGCCGTGTATTTTTTATTAGCAAGTTTTTTTGTTTTTCTTTTTCTTTTTCTTTTTTATCAATTACTAGAAATTTCAGGTGACCCCATTTGAATTCCAGGTGACCCCATGTGGGGTCCCAACCCCAGGGTTGAAAGACACTGCTCTAGCTGCTGTTTCTGAATGTAATGTCTCAGGACCATAGTCCATATTTACACCAAATTTGAATGAATGTCCCTTAAGGATGAACTGATTAATCACAAGTTGAGATCACTGTGTCCTTGTAAAGCACGTTTTGGCCACAAGTCAAGAATTCATCTGCTAATTATGATAAAACTTCATAGACTTTTACAACATCTGAAACATTTGAAGATATGAGGGGTTATGTAGAATTTTAACTGAATTTCAGAGAGGTCATCTTGTGTCTGATTGAGCAAAATGTGATCTGGAACAAAAATTCCTCAAATGTACTCTTATTATAAAAGTAATAGACATAATATTTATTCATTTCATCGTATTAGGGGGTACCAGCAGGATTGGAACATACCTACCTGCCCCCTTGTCCTCCCCTTCTCCCCCAGCCTATTGTTGTCCTGTTACTCATTGTCTTGCTCTTCTTTGCTTTCTCATTCTTCTTTCCTCATTTTATCCTTTCCTTCTGGGAGCTGCTCTCTTATCTATTTTTATCGTGCGGCCTGGAAAGAAAGCAGACGGGTACAGAACAGAAAAGAGCAGCCATCCGACTCTATGGACACACTCTACGTCCTGTTGTCTTTCCTCCTGTGCTTCCTGGTTTCACTAGTCTTTTATTTGATCATTTAGAACACAGGTTTCAAACATGTGGCCCGGGGGCCAAATCCGGCCTGCCAAAGGGTCCAGTCCGGCCCTTGGGATGAATTTGTGAAATGCAAAAATTACACTAAGGTATTAACAATCCTTTAGTTCAGGTTCCATATTCAGACCAATTCAATCTCAAGTGGGCAGGACCAGTAAAATACTATCATAATAGCACATAAATAATGACAACTTCAAATGTTTCTCTTTGTAAATGTAAATATTTTCATGTATTTACACTAAACAAAATATAATTTTGCAAAAAAAAATGTGAATAACCTGAAAAAATATGAACAACCTGAAATGTCTTGAGAGAAGTAAGTACAATATTAACAATATTCTGCGTGTTACTAAATGTTTTGTGTATTTGTAGATCCACTGTGATCTGTAAGTTACAATGTACATGTGTAAATGATAAACTGAGGCTGAATATTGTAAAAATTACACTTATTTTTTCAGTTTGTTCATGTTATTCACATCTTTTGAAAGGATAGTTTGTAGATGTAAACGAGTTCATGTAAATTTATTTTTTTCGCTCTAAAACATAGAGAAAAGTTTGGAGTTGACATTATTTATGTATTATTATGTTATTATTCTACTGGTTCGGCCACTTCAGATCAAATTTAGCTGAATATGGCCCCTGAACTAAAATGAGTTTGACACCCCTGATTTAGAACTTTATGTCTGAAAGAGGTCTCCCTGTTTCCTTTTCCCAAACGTTTCCTCTTTTCAGCCACAGTTATGTTTCACCCTTTACACCTTTTCTGAATATCAACTGCTATTTGTATTCATCTTTTTCTCACTCACACCCACCACCGTTTGCTCAGACTTCTCACTTTAATCACTTTTTTTTGCTCTCTGCTTGTGCAGGCCAATCTGAGGAAGTTCATGGACCTTATCCAACATAATCAAGCGGACAAAGTGTTGAAGATGTTGGAGAGAGGGTTGGATCCCAACTACCATGACAGTGAGAGTGGTGGTAAGACAAAGACACACCAAATCATACTGATAACAGACAAACGTGACAATGCAGTATGTGTTTCACATACTGGACATTAGGGATGGGAATCGAGAACCAGTTCTTTTTAAGAATCGGATCCCAGTAGCTCCATTCCTTGGAATCGTTTGCCTGCCTGCTTAAGGATTCTGCTTATCGATTCCGCCTTTGTTGCGCATGCGCAATGACGTCACGCGCACGCTGCATTGTTTTGGTCAGAACGTAGCTGACATAGAATTGAGGCAGAAACAGTCTAAAAAGATGACACCAGGTCCACTGGAACACTTGCAAAGCTTCCATTTCTTCAAAAGGGTGAAATCCCTCCAATATGTTCAAACATTTGTCCACAGCATGTGATTCATTTGATACGCTACTTATAGCGCCGCTTGTGAATCTAGCGGCAGGCTGTCATCCAGGCCCAGTTCCGGTACGGGCAACAAATGTCGTATCCCCTCAAGTACATGTTTCCGAAGGTAGGGGAAAGGAAATGAGGTGCACAACAACGGGAGACGAGCTGAGTCGAACCGGTTCCACGTAGTGGAAATGCAGCAATAGAGGAATTAGTAAAGTGTCTTTAGTTTCACTTTCACTGTACACCCATCATCATCATCATCATCAGCGTCATCTCTTCTTATTTGTGCATACCTTATATGTTATATTTTCTGTGTAGAGATGGAAATATAAATGACAGTTAATGCAAACACACCCGTTTGTACTCTTTTATTCCCTCACCCAATGAGAATCGATAAGAGAATCGATAAGGAATCAGATCCATGAGCAAAATCGATAATAGAATCAGAAATGTTGAATTCTTATCGATTCCCATCCCTTCTGGACATGGAGTCAAAAATATAGAAATAAAGGCACAGGATGTTGGGTCAAATGAAATGAAGGAGGCACAGCATAAAAGCAAAAGCTGCAACATGATCATAGAAGTGAACTTTGCTTTTCTGTATATTGTAAAGAATTTATATGGTCTTTCAGAGTTTTGATAGTTTTATTATTTATTTATTTTTCTTTAGCTTCAGTCATTTTTAAAGGTTCTCACCATCCAAAAACCACTGGACTGAAGGCAAAACTAAATTCTCTAAATTTTATCTATACATAGATGGTACATTGAAAGAAGTGCAACACAAATGCAAAGGGCACATCATAGAGCAAAGGTTAATTTCTTTCCCACGATGAAGCTTTTACATTTATTTTGACCCATCTTGTCTGCTGTGTAACTGACAAGCACCTGTGAAAAGTCTATGAGAACATGCCTAGGCTTTTATCTTGTTCCTATTGTTTATATACATCAAACAAGGTAATTTAACGGTATCAAGATTTATTCTGATCAAACAGATACATAAATGTACAGATACTGGTACAAAAACTTTCATTTTCATCAAATTCTCACCTAAGGCACAGTGGATTTATAGAATAGATGTAGTTACAGTCAGGTCCATAAGTATATGGACAATGACCAAACATCTCCGATTAGTCCATATCATACATAATCACATGTGGATTGTTTCATTTCTAATCTACTGTGGTGGTGGCGTACAAAGACAACATTAACAAATGTGTGTCATTGTCCAAATATGTATTTTTCGTGACTGTCACCTTCCACATCATGAGTCTCTGTTTACAACAGGTTTTAGGAGCATACCAAGTCATTGTATACATGTAGGTGAAATGCCAAATAGACAAAATGAATCTTCATACTGTTAAATCAACCAGTTTGTTGTATATAAACCATAGGAACATGCATGCGGTCAAACAAAGAAATAGGAGTGAGGAGTGCAATAGTCCCATTTTACGTTACAATTAATGTCCTTCAGAGACAATACTCAAGAATCTAGAAGATCAAGAGTCTAGATAATACTAGTATCTATTATCGAGACCAGGCATCACCAAAATCTTTCCAGACCCAGACCCAGTGATGGTTCTGTCCAGACATGTGACCAATCTCTGATGAAGTCACAAGAATAGATCATTTTCATTAAGTATTTTTTCTGATGGTGGCACTCATAGACAGCGGGTGCTGCTACTTATGTTAATACGACAATAGCTTCACTCAGATGAGCCAATCAAATTGTTTGTTTACTCTATGCGGCTCGCACACCAGAGCAGAAAGGAAGAGACAGTGATGACAGCATGTCTCGCTCCAAAACAAGGAAAGTTTATGTGGAAAACTGTTGTTTTTTACACTGCGTACCCAAGTCCGTACTGTACTTGGATACATTCACACCTTTCCTGCAGATGTTGCGTTCACAAGCACGTACCGCAGCCAGTGCCCCAGTACGAGTAGGTGTTACAGACCTGAAACAGTAGGTGGCAGTGTGAAGGGAATTCTGTCGCTATCCTACAAATGCGGAAGTCAGAAGACGACAAACCCTTACCTATCTGTTATTAGGCTGTTTGAGGCAAAGAGAAGAGCTTATTCACCTCTGTTTGCACTTTTTTATTTATTTTATTCCGAGGTTTCTGTTTTCTTTAATCTGAAATAAAGGCCTTAAATGTATTTGACTACTTTTACTTACAGTGCACTCTGTAAACATTTCCTGCATTGAAAATTGACAATAAATATTGTTGAAACCATTTGAAAATGTGGACATAGGGGAAGTCTCAAAGACACAAGTTGGACTTCGGTTCGGACCTTTTACTTGGAGGAAATTTTAATAACTGGACCTCGGTGATTTTTAATTGAATACCCTGATCTAGACTCTAGATAATATTCTAACAGTGTGACCAACAGTAGCTCCTCTCACACACAGACTTATTTGACCTTTAGGTTGGATTCAATTCACGCATCACATTTCAATGTGTAGGTTAACAAGTAACAAGAGACCAGTGGTTTTCATTTCAAGCCGCAGTGTAGAGGCAGTTAAAATCTCTCCTGTGGTGGACCTAAATCTCACACCCATTGTCTCACCTGTAAGGAGCAGTAGGAGGTGAAGCGATAGGAGGTCTCAGGTGGCGAGGATATTTGTGAAACTCAAACCTTTGAGACATTACACTTTGACTGGAACTGCTATGTTTTAGTGGTGCCAGTGAAAGCTGTGGGATTCTCCACAGTAACTGTTAATTGTTAACAGGTGCATAAAACAAGTTAACCCAGGTTTTGAGAAGCAAAGAGCTTTTATTTTTCAGAACATGAACAAGAAAAGACGAACTACACCAAAATCATGCAACCTTAGACTGTCTACTCTACTCTACTCTACTCTACTCTACTCTACTCTACTCTACTCTAGATAGACAGACAGGCAGATAGATAGATAGATAGATAGATAGATAGATAGATAGATAGATAGATAGATAGATAGATAGATAGATAGATAGATAGATAGATAGATAGATAGATAGATAGATAGATAGATAGATAGATAGATAGATAGATAGATAGATAGATAGATAGATACTTTATTCATCCCATAGGGAAATGTACAGGTTCTAGCAGTATCCACAAACTTAAAAGCAAACAGTAGTAAAAACACAATAGTAAAAACACAATCGTAAAAAAACACTTTAACTTTCCACAAGGAGTCAGTGCAAAGGATACTGTTGTGCTTAGAGTCAGTGCAATTAATGAGCCTGTGCAAAAGATAAAGTGCAATGTGAACAGTGTGTGAGTCCTACAGTCCAGGGGCATCAGAGTGTTCGTATTAACTACTACTGCCACTTAACCCCCCCCCCCCCAGTAGAGTTAAAGAGCCGGATGGCATGGGGGAGGAAAGACCTCCTCAGTCTGTCAGTGGAACAGGTGACAGCAGCCACTCACTGAAGCTGCTCCTCTGCCTGGAGATGGTGCTGTACAGTGGATGCTGTGGATTGTCCATTACTGACAGGAGCCTGCTCAGCGCCCGTCGCTCTGCCATAGATGTTAGACCGTCCAGCTCCGAGCCCACAACCGAGCCTGCCTTTCTCAGCAGTTTGTCCAGACGTGAGGCATCCCTCTTCTTGATGCTGCTTACCCAGCACACTGCCCCATAGAAGGGGGCACTCACCACGACAGTCTGGTAGAACATCTGCATCAGTTTTTTGCAGACGTTGAAAGACACCAGCCTCCTTAGAAAGTACAGACGGCTCTGTCCTTTCCTGCACAGAGCGTCAATGTTGGCAGTCTAGTCCAGTCTGTTGTCCAACTGCACCCCCAGGTATCTGTAGGACTGCACCATCCTACAGATACATCCTACACATCCATCCAAGGTGTCTTGGATGGATGTGACCATCCAAGACACCTTGGATGGTCACAGGCTCCGGTTGAGGCCTTGGCCACCTGAAGTCCACCACCATCTCCTTGGTCTTGGCAGTGCTGAGGTGCAGGTGGTTAGAGTTGCACCACGCGACGAAGTCCAGGATCACTTTCCTGTTCTCCTCTTCCTGTCCCTTCCTAATACAGCCCACAATCACAGTGTCGTCCGCGAACTTTTGCACGTGGCAGGACTCTGAGTTATATTTAAAGTCCGACGTGTATAGGGTGAACAGGACAGGAGAGCGCACAGTCCCCTGCGGTGCTCCCGTGCTGCTGACCACAGTGTCAGACCTGCAGTCCCCCAGTCGTACGTACTGAGACCTGCCTGTCAGATAGTCTGTGATCCAGGCCACCAGGTGTGAGTCCACTCCCATCTCTGTCAGTTTGACTCAAAGGAGCAGAGGCTGGATAGTGTTGAAGGCGCTGGAGAAGTCCAAAAATGTAATTGTCACAGCCCTGCTGCTCCTATCCAGGTGAGAGGGGGATCGGTATAGCATGTAGGCTAAAGCGTCATCCACTCCTACCCCGACCCCGCTCTACTCTACTCTACTCTACTCTACTCTACTCTACTCTACTCTACTCTACTCTACTCTAATAAACTCTAATCTACTCTACTCTACTCTACTCGACTCTACTCAGATATACTCTACTGTAATATACTCTACTATACTCTACTATAATATTTTCCACTCTACTCTAATATACTGTACTCTAATATACTTTACTCTAATCTAATATACCCTACTCTAATATACTCTACTGTAATATATTCTACTCTACTGTACTCTAATATGCTCTACTTGACTCTAATATACTCTACTCTACTCTAATATATTCTACTCTACTTTAATATACTCTAATATACTGTACTGTACTCTACTCTACTCTAATATACTCTGCTTTACTACTCTAATGTATTCCACTCTTCTCTACGCTAATATACTCTACTCTAATATGCTCTGCTCTAATATACTCTACTCTCCTGTACTTTACTCTACTGTACCCTACTCTAATATATTCTACTCTACTCTACTCTACTTTAATATACTCTACTCTACTCTACTGTACTTTAATATATTCTTCTCTAATATATTGTACTCTACTCTGCTCTACTCTAATATACTCTACTCTAATATATTCTACTCTACTCTGATATACTCTATTCTAATACATTCTACTCTACTGAAATATACTCCACTCTACTCTACTCTACTCTACTCTACTCTACTCTACTCTACTCTACTCTACTCTGTTCTACTCTACTCTACTCTACTCTACTCTACTCTACTCTACTCTACTCTACCCTACCTTTGTAATAAATGTGTTAAATTGTAAAGACACTTCATGGACATCCTGTATAATTAAAAGTCAGTCCCATGTATGTGCCTTTGTGGAACAGTGGTGTTTGCAGATGTTGGTTTCTAACATCAAGGATACATTAAAGTGCCATTTGTTTGGCCTGTTACCTCATAGTGAAAAAACAGTATTTCTGTGATTTGGGTTAAATGGGCTCTTCACAATGATACAGAGGAAGCCAGCCAAAAAATGTCATGAAATGCCAGCACTCCAATGATGCACTGGCCTATAAAAACAATGCCTGCTGGGCCCTAATGCCAAATGAAAACAGCCCTGTTAAATACAACTGATGTGCAATGTCAAATATCCAGTTAACTCTGATAAGCGCTGCATGATTTTTTACATGTTTCCAGGTAAATAAACTCATTGGAGCCAAAGGCATGGCTCTGTGTTTGCACACAACCACACTGGGGAGCAGTGGGTACCCAGAGTAATGAGCTGTGTACTAATGTCAGCGAGCTCTCAACAAAATATGGATATATTGCATAAAATCAGACAGCAGGTGTTTCATGCTAGGCCAGTGTACGATAACAATTACAAGTCCTTACAGTCACAGTTGGAAGCTTCGAGTCCTGTGTTTTAGGCGAGAATAACACATCATCTCCAAACACTTGTACATCCACTTACAGTCACACCTGGTTTAATTTGTCTCTGCTGGTGCCTGTACCTGCAGTTAGATATTGTTGGCAGAGACACCTCCATCTGGAGAAACTGGAGCATATTTATCAAAAGTAGCCTCTTAAGGCCAATGATGACATGAGATTAGTGCTGCAACAATGAATCGATTAAATTGCTCCAAAATGATTCTTAAAAGAGTTGGCAATGAATTCGGCAGTCGATTCATTGGGTCTTGAGCATGTCAGTATTGAGTAGGGATGGGAATTGAGAACTGGCTCTTTTTGAGAACCGGATCCCAGTCGCTCGTTTCCTTGGAATTGTTTGCCTGCCTGCCTAACGATTCTGCTTATCGATTCCGCCTTCATTGCGCATGCGCGATGATGTCACACATACGCTGCATTGTTAAGGTCAGAACGTAGCTGACGTGGCGTTGAAGCAGAAACAGTCTAAAAAGATGACACCAGGTCCACTTGAACACTCTCAAAACTTCCATTTCTTCGAAAGGGTGGAATCCCTCCAGTATGTTTAAACATTTGTCCACAGCATGTGATTCATTTACAGAAATGTCATGTATTTGATACACTACTTAGCGGCGCTTGTGAATCTAGCGGCAGAGTGAACACCAGGCCGTCATCCGGGCCCAGTTCCGGTTCTGGTGTGGGCAACAAACGTCGTACCCCCTCAAATACGAGTTTCCAAAGGTAGGGGAAAGGAAATGAGGTGCACAACAACGGGAGACAGATCGAGTCGAACCGGTTCCACGTAGTGGAAATGCGGCAATAGAGGAATTAATAAAGTGTCTTTAGTTTCACTTTCACTGTATGCGCCCCCACCCCCCCTCCTCCTCAAACCGGCCCAGCGTCATCTGTTATTATTATTTGTACATATTGTATATATTATATTTTCTGTGCAGAGATGGAAATATAAGACAGTTAATGCAAACACACCCATTTGTATTCTTTTATTCCCTCATCCAATGAGAATCGATAAGAGAATTGATAAGGAATCAGATCGATAAGCAAAATCAAAAATGGAATCTGAATCGTTAAATTCTTATCGATTCCCACCCCTAGTACTGAGGCATGCCCTCATGCTGTGTAGTGTAACAGAGGAAAACACAGAGCAGCATGGCTGAGGCTTCAGATGCCAGGCAGCCCCGTTTGGCCCAAACGTAGTGCATCGTTTATGTAACAAAACTTGAATATGGAAAAAAAAATGGCCAAAATCCCATGGCGCAGGACATTTCAGGCAAACGAAGCAGCTGTGGTCACTGGGAACATAATGTAATGCCCAGTTTCCACTGCATGGTATCAGCTCAATTCGACTCTACTCAGCTCGGCCTTTTTGTGTTTCCATTATAAAAAAGGACCTCAAATCTGCTACCTGGTACTACTTTTTTTGCTATCACCTCTGCCAAGGTTCCAGGAGTGGGGACCAGATACTAAAATGTGACGTGTACACACTGCAGACCACTGATTGGTCAGAGAGTTGTCTCTGTGACCCACCGTTTTACAAAAATACAGATGCAGAAATGGACAGTAAATATAGCGGTACATTAATCCACATGACAACAACCCAAAACTACACCATGGTCGGTCGAGGAGATTCAGTCTTTGGTGGTCGACGTAAAAATTCAGACGAGACAACACCCAACAAGCGAGTTTATCAGCAACTCTCTGAACAGACGACATGAAAGTAACGCGCCGCATCGCTATGACGTCCAGGTACTGTAAAGTCAGTAGTATCTTGTTATGGAAACGGTCTCCAGGAATACCGAGTCGAGCCGAGCCGAGCCGAGCCGAGCCGAGTCAAGCTGGTTCCACGTAGTGGAAACACGGCATAAGATAGCCTACGTGTTGTGATTACTTTAGCCTGCTAGCTAGTTAGACACTATTGTCGTAATCATAACAGTTTCTTCCATCTCTGTTTATCAGGCCAGCGGACTAACGTTGCATATCGTTGACTGGAACTAATACATAGAAAGCTAGTTTGATAGCCTATAACCGGAGCTGGTTGAAGACTATAGCTTGCTGGCCTCTAGCCATAACAAGTCTCGGTCGCGGACTGGTGCTCACTATCCTTAAGAGCCATAAAGGGGGGGTAACATGACAAATTCATGGGGCCCAGCATTCCCAGGAGCCACAGTAGATATAGGTTAGAAGTTGCAAAAATTTTGTGTAAGCTCCGGAGTGAAAGAGATGCATAGAAGCCAGAAGCTAGGCGTCCAAAGTTAAGTTTCACACCAGTTACGGTAGTTGCTACACTTATGGAACGCACCCCCACGTATATACTTCCCCCCTCCAATGAATCAATTAATGTTATTAAAATAATGTACAGATTAATCGATTATTAAAATTATTGTTAGTTGCAGCCCTACTTAAGATTGGGTGTATTTTCTACTGTATGCTTGCAAAAAGGAAGGAAGTCTATGAATTCAAAATTTGGAAAAGCTGTTCAAATAGCAATAAATAACAATACAACTCTAACATATATCTGTTGTTTCCTCTGTGTTTATTCATATCTAAATACCAGATATCTGTGTAGATCTCTTCCACAGAGGTGAGTTAAGGGACCTACAGACTTTAAGGTTTTGGGTCAAAGATGGCATTTTTGTCAAGAAAGCTTGAGGTGTGTATTTTTACCATGCATAAATGTAGATGTTAGTTGTTTGGCGCTTCAGTTTACAGTGGTTAAAACATACAAGCAGGACATCCTAAAATGTAATGAGTTAAAAATTTTAAATTTCGCTTTACAGTATCAAAATTTTTACTTGACTTGTGTACTCAATATCTGATGTTTCCACAGTGTTCATATTTTATTCAATACAACAGACAGTTTCATTTATTCACCTGTATCCCATGGACAGGGAATGAAATGGTTACATGCTTTTACTTTAGGTTGGGGTAAAACATACAATATCACATAATGATACAGTAATACATGACTTTTCTCCCACACAGTTCTACCACATATTTTTACATTTACATGCCTATTTGCAACAACAATCCTATGATAAAGGATCAATATGTAATATCTGTGTTCATTTGTGCTCCTGTGACATTAGGCAATTCTTACTGATTTAATGGATGTCCAAAATGCAGTTTGTCCAGTGATTTGAACAGCAGGGCTTCTTCAACCTTACTAGCTACAATTAACTTAACTTAAAATCAGAATAAGCTAGCATTAATAAAATAATAATAATAACAATAATAATACACACAAACTTCACTTTAGCATATACACATGCAAATCTTACATCCTAAAACAACTTTTTTTTTGGCCTAAATTATCAAATACTCAACTTCTGGTTAAGTTTTTTTGTTTGCTGCAAATCTGACAAAATGACTTTGCCAATTATTTTCAGAAATTGAGTATACTGAATCTGTAAAATTGACATGTAATGGCAAGTTACGATTTAAAACTTCATTTTAAGGCTTAATGGTGTGTGTTTGTTTCTCAGTTGACCGTGGGGCCATTTTCATAGCCGTTGACAG
Organism: Sphaeramia orbicularis; assembly: GCF_902148855.1. Lineage (NCBI taxonomy): Eukaryota > Metazoa > Chordata > Actinopteri > Kurtiformes > Apogonidae > Sphaeramia > Sphaeramia orbicularis. Next base: position 6,717,489 of record NC_043959.1, read on the forward strand.
CCGCAGCCTCTGATCAATCCTATCGGCCTTTGGATGAGTAGTGCGCTCAATAAGAACTGAGGGCAAGTAATCTATAGGATTGACAGGAAACCATCAAAGCTTTTACTTTAAATACCAGCAGGGGAGAACTTGAGCTAACGGCTGTTCGTGTTCATATTACTGTGGTGTTGGTTTAGCAGCGCCGACACATGGGGACAGTAATCGGCCACTGAGGACTTGTGCAAAGCTCTTTGTGAGGAAGTGAAACATAGCTACTGTATCCTCCACAAGCGCAAACTGAGCCCTGGGTTTTAAGCCAGCTCTCTTTAGAACATAAGCATTTTCTTCTATGACTGCTCTCATAGATTTCACATATCTGGCTAGTAGCTAATGATCCAAACCAGGCCATATTTAAAAATAGGACCAATGGCCCTGGAGCTTACCGGCCAAATTAAAAGCTTTGGGAAATGTATCCAGATGCCATTTATTATCACCCAGTTATGTGTATTTATTATATTACAGAAATAGCCCATGTTTTGGTCAGATTCCAATCAGATCCGTAAAAAATTCAAATTCCAACTTGATATCATTGATACTTACTGATTTATTGTATCAATCCACTTCCTATCTGTTATAATGGAAAAAATTTTCGAAGTCGCACCAAATCCAGAATCAGATCTGGATCAAAATAATGTCAATACCTTGTGTTGACATCATCATAAAGAAGCTGTATACCAAGTTTTAAGTCAATCAGAACTGTAGTTTGTGAGAAAAAGACGATTGAAATTTTTTCCCCATACAGGGGTTGGACAAAATAATGGAAACACCTTCTATGATGCCACAATGTTAGGTGTTTCCATTATTTTGTCCAACACCTGTAAGAGCCCATGTTAAATTTTCCATAAGTTCCCGGATCCAGAAGAAGATCCTGATCAGCATGTGGCTATTATGTTTTGGTCATCTCCCCATCAGGGCTGTACTGTAGAAATTTCAACTTGATATCATTTATATTTACTGTGTTATTGCATCAATCCACTTCCTATCTCTTATAATGGGGAAATTTTTCAAAGTCACACCAAATCCAGAATCAGATCCAGATCCAAATAATTTCACTAACTTCTGTTGACATCATCATAAAGAAGCTGTATCCCAAGTTTGAAGTCAATCGGAATTGTAGTTTTTGAGAAGAAGACGATTGAAAGTTTTGTAACGGACGACAGACGACAACAACAGACGACAACAACAGACGACAACAACAGACGACGACAACAGATGGCGACAACAGATGACAACAACAGACGACAACGACAGACGACAATGACAGATGGCGACGACAGACGATAACGCCGACGACGCCGGACGCCACATGATGACAATAGCTTACAGCCTGTCGGCCGGTAAGTTAAAAACCCATTAAAATAATTTGCCGACCGATGTTTCTTTAAGTGGAAATGACTTCACCTGAGTATTCGGCTGACAGCTATGTTTATTTATTACCATTCATTGAATTTGTCAGTGGTATCTCAGCAGTGCAGGTGCTCTTAACGCAGCCAGCATTGAGCAGCCAGAGATTGTCCAGGAAAAAGAAGGGTCTGTTGATGCAAATAACAATGGAGTGGAGAAAGGATTATGAGGTTGAGAATTGAGGTTATCTTAATGGTCTCTTAGAGTTATTGTATTATTGTGCTATTGTGTTATTGAGTTAGTGCTTAACGGGGGAGAGGCAGCTCTGAGGCTTAGGACTTTTGCTGCTCAGCTCGTACTAGCTATTGATTTCAACTGCCCAACAAAAGCTCCCTGTGAGATCAGCAAAGCAAAATATAACCCCTTCCTGCAGCTCATGTTTGCACAGTTGGAGATGGCAAGGTTCATTTTCTTTTAAGACTGAGCTGCATGCTCACTTGTTGCAGTTTATTTTGTATTTGCTGTCAAAATGCTTGTAAGCAGTATGCAGGTTTTCAGTCTGAAGTGTATTTATGCTGGAAAAATGTCAGAATTAAGGGCACTCAAAAATAATCTAAGCACTACTCATGTTACATTATGCCACTATAATTTGAAGAAGGTGGTGACACCCCTACATAAGAGCTGCTCCCATGCTAGCTGTACTTTTTAATGAAAGACTGTGTAACATTTCCACATTGAAATATCTAAAAACAGCCAGACTTAAGTTGTATATTTAGCTGACTTTTGTACTTATGTTATATCAAATATGAAATTACATGCAGACAAATGACCTGTTTTCATCATCTTTAACATTTGTACAACTGAACAACAAAACAGAAAGAAGACATGTTTAGAAGCACAGTGTGTCAAACAACAGGCTTGGTTCAGTCATTCTGTGTAGGTGGTTTTTGTAGCTGTGCTTCAGTCATTTTTTAGGGCTCTTACAGGTACAGGAGAATAAATATTTGAATGTGATGCACAATATCGGAAAGCACTGTATATTCCTGTTTATACTGTATATACAAGATGCAGGACTTTGTATTTTCCCTTTTCATTAATAAAGACATTTCCACTATAAACAGTGCAATACCCACAACTCATGCAGTTTTTTTCTTAATTTTAATTTGTATATATCCTAAATTGCCTGTATATATTCTTATTTGTTGTACATATTTGTCATATGTAGTTTAGAGTTTGCTTTTTGTACATACCAGAAGGTTTTTTTGTAGTATTATAGTTGTATATGTATATTTAAAAATGCTTACATTTTTCAGTATCTTGTGTAATATTTTTTTTTTTTTTTTTTTAACTAATTGTTTTTGATACTAAACAAATTTTCATTGTTCCTATGACAGTAGTCCCTTTTCCATTGGACATCTATATGAAACTTTACCAATGTTTACTAAATGTCGAATAAACAGAAATACGTAATGTAAGTTTTTCCATTAAATCACAAATGCGATGATTTGTTTATTTATTATCGTGAGATGACATGAGAAGTCATGCTGTAAACATGGTGACGAACCTAACTATGGTGTTGATTTACAGATAAATTCATTATTATTATATTTTAACCCTCTACCCTGTACTAAATCATAAAATGATTGGGTTTCCTGGTGTGTCCACACACATCGCAACATGTTTCTCTTAAAACTCTTCTTCTTCGCTTGTTGTAATGTCCATCAACATACTTTTTTAAATTCATGTGACTGTCATTGCGGAAAAAGGTCTTTCCATTGCAGTTTTGCGTGATATAATTTTTGTGCTACACCTGAAAAACCACCTCTTGCCAGTGCAAAAATTTTGTAATCGAAAAATTGTCGTTTTTCCATTAGGTACATTTTTACGCACAAGTAATATTTGAGGGTCAATGGAAAAGGGACTACTGACAATAAAGATCTATTCTATTCTATTCCCAATCCCCCCAGACTACCTCTCAACCACCTACTGTGCAATCAATATTTACTACTTTCTTTCCAATACAATTTTGACCACAATACTGTGCAATTTTTAATATTCCATACTGTATATATGACTTATTTTAACTATTGAAATCTATAGTTTTTATGTTGTTTATTTATGTATTTGTTTGCACTGAAGGAGCTGCTTTTTAAATCTCATTGTACATGTGTATAGTGACAATAAAGGTACTCTATTCTATTCTATTCTATTCTATTCTATTCTATTCTAAACTGATGGCACAAAAATAAGTAAAATTCACCAGAATGCAGGAAATGATATGTTTGTTGTTCAGAATGTCCTGGGGGAGGATTCAGACTTAGAATGTGTTCAAATGGAACCAATGATTGTTAAATAACACTGATTACTATATTGAATAATGTCAGTGAATGTATCCATGCTAGAAAATGTTATCAAGTTCTTGTTAAACATAAAATGCAGCCAGTTTTCAGCTTTTACCAAATGAAATCACAAATATGCTTTCAGATTGCATGAAGTGTAATTATTTGTCTCTCTGGAATCATCTCATTTAGTCAAGCTGCTGGGTGAAATGTAGTGATTTTACTAGATGATAATGGTAAAAGTTCTGCTGAATGGGTTTCTTATCTGTAAACGCATGCATGTACTTCTCAGAATTCCTGCCTCCGAATGAGCTGCACTTTTTCTGCCTTGTAAGCATATCTCTGTTACATCCTCCTGTACCTCAGGGGTGTGCTGTCCTCCCAGGATTAACACTGAGCACTTCCTCTCTCATTAAGATGAAGATGCCACTTGGATGAGCAGCAAAACATTTCCATTCGTACCACAGGAAAACACAAACTCTTTCTTTTCACTTGGCTTTGATTAACCCATAAAGACCCAGTGTTAGTTTTGTGGCAGTTCCCAAATGATTTTTTTTCTCTCTATTTAACCTTTATCACCATGTATCTTAATATTATTGTCTATATTTTGCATTTTTTCAGTGAAAATCAGGTATTTTCCTGTATTTAATTTACTTTAATCATCATGATGAGATTACGTTTAAGGGCTATTATATCAAAAACAGAGAAAACGTAAGAAAAAAGTGACTTTTTCAGTAAAATATATCATTAATTGAACATAAATCAAGTGTGTCCATCCACTGTCACTGATCCAACTCCATGGGTTTTACTGGTGAATCAATGTTGTAGAAGATGACGGTGTTTCCATGTTCACTACGGAGCCTCTGGACATCCAAATGGGTCATATCTGATGACCATGAAAAGATGACAAACCGTATTTTACACCAATTATTTACATGTATTGATAGGATTTGTGGATCAACAGGTATTAAACATTTTAGATCAGTAGATGCTTTTGGTCACTGGTGGCTGTTTGGGTCTTTATAGGTTAAACAGGAATTTTAAAAACATCTAATGTGGTAGATTATAGATTTTTCAAATATAGTCACTGAGTACATGCAGTTCAAACTGCATTTTACACCAATTATTTCAATATATTGATAGAATTAGTGGTTTTAACCCAGTTTTTATGAACATCTACAGGATCTGTGATATAAATGTAGGAAATTACATGATTTAGACCAAAAAAATGCAAAATACAGAGGATAATATTATCAAAAACAGTTGTGACAAATTAGTTAGGAAAGGTAGAAATTAATTTGGGAACTGCCACAAAAGTAGCACTGAGTCATCATGGGTTAAAGTTACGTTTTAGAGCCGATGGTTTTGGTCACTGGTGGATATTTGGGTCTTTATGGGTTACATTTGTCTTTACACTCTTTTACTACCAACACATTTCAATGTGGCTCAGTTGTTGGAACATTAGTTTAAACTGAAATCAGCCAAAGGGTCTTAATATGCATGAATAAAGTGATGTCACTAAACAAAATGCACTTTATGGAGCATGTGTGGTTCTTAATGTTTGTAGAAGTTTTTGTAAGCTGTACTTGACCTCTGACTGTAGATTATGAGCTTTAATAAACCCAATTCAAAGTAAATAACAAAAATTTCCCCCTTTTTTTTTTTTTTCAAACAAATAATACAGAGGTATCAGTCCCAGGAGCTGCATCACACTGCTGTGTTTTCACTTGAGCTAAATTAAGTCTTGGATATATACAGTATATTACACTCTCAGTTTCATCCATGTTTGACAAACACAACACCCAAAAAAACATTGGCCACCTGGAAGACAAACTTCTAGGCAATTTTGTTCAATTTTGCAACAGCAGATCCACAGATATGAGCTATTCTGTTGAATTCTTGTTTTATATCTGCTTTCTCTTGTTTTATATGATGTATTAAGGCCACACTGTGGGAGAAAAACAATATGTTTCATGAATGAAGGTATGATTTTACAAGAGAAAATCACAATCTGAGAGTGAAGTTACACTTTAATGAAAAAGTCATAATGTTACATGAGCAAAATTAAAAGTCTGAATATCATGTAACAAAAGTACAATTACAAGATTAAATTTGTAACTTTACTTCTATGAAATGTATTTGTTGATAAATGAGCAGAGGTTAAGAAATTATGTGTCAGGTAATATGACTGTTGGTTCAGAAAACTACTGTATCTGCTGCTGGATCCAGACTGCTGCATTTGGGTGATAATATTAAAGGGCTCATATTTTCCTAAACCCACTTTTACTAGTCTTTTGTCCATTTATTTGTGTATTTGGACCCTAATAGTTCAAAAAGTTTGAATTTGAACCCTCCAGGGGCTGCAAAGCTATCTTTATATTCATTCTGGCAAAAATCGAGTGGATTTCTACCACTTGTTTTAATTCCTGCTTAATTTGTTACGTCTATAACTAGTTACGTCACAACATTTGCACATATAAGGTCAAGACCTCCAACGAACATTTCTCAGAGTATGCCATAATTATTTATCAGCAGGATCAGTTGTCAGGGTGTGATTTGTCAAAAAAACAGATGTTTTTTGTTTATTATTTTTTAAATCATGAAAAAACAAGCAATCAACAGGCTTTATTCTTTTTTAAATTAACAGTAGGCCCTATTACACGTCCAACAGTTGAACATTCATTGTTAAAGCAAACTACAAAAACATGAAACATTTCATTTTCTGCGACGACCACACCTGTGATGTGGGAGATGGTCTAGTGAAGTTTCAGGACCATGGATAGGGGCCGATCACACCAACGTGGGAGAGGATTTATGACCAATGGGAAACTCAATCAGGCTGTAAAACGGAACATAAAACCTAATGGATTAAGATCAGAACATGTTACATTGGCCCTGTACAGTTGTGTGTACCTGGGGGGGGGGGGGGCGTACGTCATGGTACCTCAGGGAGAACTCCCTCCACCTGCTCTTACATATTATTCCCTTGTGTTATTCATCTCCCCCCAGCCCCCCATCTTACGATTTATTGACCCCCCCCCCCCCCCCCCCCCCCCCCCCCCCCCCCGGTCTGTGGATCCGTGTGTAGCTCTGAATTCAGGTCTGCAGATATATACAGAGATAGGTAGGGTATACAGTGTATTTATGTGCATGGGGACATTTGTGAACTCCGAGACTGCTGAGTCAAAGTTCGTGCCAGCATTGTAGGCTATATGTGTAAGAAAACTCAGTCCCAACCTATCTGTTATTTCAATTGGTGGGTTGTCCCCCCCGAGAATTAAATTCATTCAGCAAAAGTAGGAATGTAAAAACCAGAGGGGGATGTTGATTTCCCCCATCCCGCCCAACAAATCGCAACCTGGCGGTTGTAGTCCATACTGAAAATATGTCCAAACTTTGAGCCGATTACCTAAAATGTTCAGTTGTTCGTTAAATGGGACAGAGCAGCACAGCCAGCAACCTGGAGGGGCCGGGGCAGGACATGGCTCATTTGCATTTAAAGGGCCAGCGCTCAAAACAACCTTTCTGGTGTCATGACTCAAAAATAGGGTTGAAGATGGACCTGTGGAGTTGAATTAATGAAGAATTCAGACCCAAGCATAGCATTTACAGTTTATGTAGACCACAGGGAAATGTTTTAAAATGCAGAATTCCACTTAAAAGGGTCAGGTCTCTGCACTGGCTCCCTGTGAGCTTCAGGATCGATTTTAAAGGGCTTTTATTGGTTTTTAAAACTTTTAATGGTCTTAACCCTATTTATTTATCTATTTGCTTTTAACATATGAGCCCTCTGGGAGCCTCAGGTCCTCAGGCTAGTCTGCTCCTAGAGTCCACTCCAAAACTCATGGTGAGTCCTCATTCAGCTTTTAGGGCCCCAAACTATGGAACAGCCTACCTGAGGACCTGAGTGTTCATATTTTTAAAAGTAAACTCAAAACTTATCTTTTTTGTTTAGCTTTTAATTAAACTCTTACTTAAAAATTGCTTTACTTTGTTGCTTTTATTTTTAGCTGCAACTGCGGGACAGTGGGGGGTTTGATGTGAAGCCCTTTGTGCTACATGCAACATGTATGAAAAATGCTATACAAATAAAGTGTAATTGATTGATTGATTGATTTAAAAAACGCAAAATATCACTCTATTAAGCATTTTATCATTAAAATATTCATGATCTAATTTTTTTCTCTCAGTTACTTTTTTATTCAGAATATTTCAACTTTGTTCTTGTAATACTGTGAACTTTTCTCTCTATAATATGACTTTATGCTGAAAACATCAGGTTTTTTAAATCCTCAATGTGACCCTCATACTTCATAGTAGTTTTACATATATATTGGTCCGAAAATTAATAATCTACCTCTGATTTATGTTCTTTTCATTTTTGTTCCAGAGAGTCCATTAACATTTGCAGCCCATCTGGACAATGTCACAGAGCTGATTAAGGTGCTGAAGAATGGAGGAGCTCATTTGGACTTCAGAGCCAAAGACGGCATGACGGCCCTCCACAAAGCTGCCAGGTCCAAGAACCAGGTCACGCTCACGGTAAAGAACCTGCATACCTTCCCTCTGCCTGCACTGCACTCGGGGAAAAAAAAGCAGCTTTAATCAAAATGCAAGTCTAATCATTTCAGATCTGACATGATAATCTTTTTTTGCATCATAAGCAATCTGAGTTTTTTGTGCATGCGGGCCTGTCACTTCATCACCTGATGAGATGATAAAGGGATGATGCTCCTGGCTGCAGTAGTGGAGTTTAGGATGGATGCTTTTGTTGTCAGATCATTGCGATAAGCACAGACGAGCAAAAACCTGTCTTATCTTTTAGAATACTTTACACTTTCACAACCAAGCAACTGAGTCATTCCCATCCTTTTTCCTTTCATCTTTTATTATTATTTCAAACTTTTGTCACATTTGTTATGGTAATCAGATGTATTCCACCTTTTGTGACAAGACTAAAGCACTATGTAAAATGTAATTTAAAAAAAAAATCTCAGTAAAAGGTTATGCTGCTGATGATGATGATAATTATTGTTATAATTAAAGGTACAATTTGTTAGAATAAAGGTGCAGAAAGGGAGTCTGATTTCAGAAATGGAATTAAGTATTCTTAATTATTTCTTCATTAGTGAATAATCAGCTGAAATTGTGAGGCGCTGTGTTTCCATTACCTTTGAAAGTGTAATTAAAAATGCAGAGGAGGCTCATGTTTCTACTGTAGCTCAGAAAAAAAATACTTCTTAATCATCTTTTATTCTATTTTATAGTGGGTGGCATCCAGCGCTAAGGTGCATTACAGTCACCTTCAATGTTTGAACATTTACCAGAGTTAATATCCTCTGAAGTAAAAAACCCAGAATGAAAAAAGAAACCCAAACAAACAGTGGTTGTAACAAGAGTTTTTCATGTTTTGTGATTCACTAATAGATCCAACTAAATGTTGTCCACTGAAACATTAAGACTATGAACAGATGGGTCAGTGTTTTACCAAAAAGATGTGACATTGGTGTTCACTGGTAAACTACCAAACATCCACGGTACAGTCACCTCCTCATCTGGTTATATCTGAAACCCTAAAGACCAGAATACCTTTGACAAAAATAGTAATTTTAACTAGACAGGTTTAGGCAGGTTTATTTATATAGCACATTTCATGTACAAGACGATTCAAAGTGCTTTACATAAAACATTAAAAGCATTACAGCAGAAGCAATAAAAAGTATAGGGATGAGAAAAACAAACAAACAAACAAAAAATCAGATAAATAGATAAAACAGATAAAACAGACAAGCAAATAAAACACATAAAAACTTTTAACTTAAAAGGAACAGTGCAGATCTGAACTGATGAATACAAACTCTATTCAAATGCAGCTGAGAACAGGTGGGTCTTTAACCTGGAGTAAAATAAACTGAGTGTTTCTGCTGATCTGAGGTTTTCTAGGAGTTTGTTCCAGATATGTGGAGCATAGAAGCTGAACGCAGCTTCTCCATGTCTGGTTCTCACTCTGGGAACTGACAACAGACCCGATCCAGATGACCTGAGGGGTCTGGTGGGTTCATACTGGGTCAGGAGATCACTGATGTATTTTGGTTCTAAATCATTCAGAGCTTTATGTACCAGCAATAGAATTTTAAAGTCTATCCTCTGACGGACAGGTAGCCAGTGTAAGGACCTCAGAGTTGGACTAATGTGGTCCACTTTTCTGGTCTTAGTGAAGACTCTAGCAGCAGATTTCTGAATGAGCTGCAGTTGTCTAATGGATTTTTTAGGTAGACCTGAAAAAACACTGTTACAATAATCAAGTCGACTGAGGATGAATGCATGGACTAGTTTTTCCAGGTCCTGCTGAGACATCAGATCTTTTATCCTTGAGATGTTCTTAAGGTGATAGACTGATTTTGTAACTGCCTTGATGTGTTTTTTAAAATTTAGGTCTGAGTCCATCACTACACCTAGATTTCTGGCCTGGTTGGTGGTTTTCAGGTCTATAGACTGAAGCTCTGTGGTGACCTGAAGTTGTTTCTCTTTGGCTCCAAAGACAATTACCTCAGTTTTGTTTTTGTTCAGCTGAAGAAAGTTGTGGCACATCCAGTCATTAATCTCCTCAATGCATACGAGAGCCTGTACAGGGCCTTGGTCTCCAGGTGACATTGTGATATAGATCTGTGTGTCATCTGCGTAGCTATGGTAGCTAATATTGTTGTTCTTTATAACCTGTGGCAGTGGGAGCATGTAGATGTTAAACAGAAGAGGCCCCAGGATGGAGCCTTGGGGAACCTCACATGTAATTCTTGTCTGCTCAAAAGTAAAGTTACCTAATGACAAAAAGTACTTCCTGTTCCCTAAGTATGTCTTGAATCAGTTTAGTACAGGGCCAGACAGACCCACCCAGTTCTCCAGTCGTTTCCATAATATAATGTGGTCGACTGTATCAAACACAGCACTAAGGTCCAGTAAAACTAACACTGACATGTTTCCATTGTCTGTATTCAAACAGATGTCATTCATCACTTTGGTCAGAGCAGTCTCAGTGCTTTGGTGCTGTCTAAAACCTGACTGAAAGACATCATAGCAGTTGTGTTGTGTTAAAAAGACATTTAGCTGGTGAAAAACAGCTTTTTAATTATCTTACTTAAAAATGGGAGATTGAAGATTGGCCTGTAGTTGTTCATTTGTGTCTTGTCTGGATTGTCTCTTTTAGCAGAGGTTTAATTAGAGCTGGCTCTGGGACAGTGGAACATAGGGGTTTTTATCAGTTAGTTGAATCAGCAGGAGAACAGCACAACTCATATTCTGTCATTCTGAGGTTTAAGTCCAGTTTTTGTCGAGGGAATGTGGTGTCGTTAAAGAGAATGCTATGTCTTGTTTAGCAAGATAATAGTACCAAAAAATAGCCACCGCAAAACCACCTATTAGGACAATATGAAATATTACAAAATGATTAGACCACCCTTGTTTTCTTCAATTTCTTGTTAATTTTAATGCCTGGTACAACTAAAGGTACATTTGTTTGGACAAATATAATGACATCAAAAAAAATAGCTTGTAATAGTTTAATTTCAGAGCTGATATCTATCCATTTTCCATGTTTTCTTGATAATAACCAAAATCACTTCAGTTCTTACATCAATATCTATGGCATTGTACTGACAAAAACAGTGCTTTTAGGCATTCCATGTTTTCTATTCTGTCTGTTTTAGTCACATGATACACACAGGAGTTAGTACTTGACTGCATAACCATTGTTTTTGATGACTTTTGATGTTCTAAAAAAATTTTCTCGACTGTATATGTAAAGATGCCCTGATTGTTTAATTTTTAGATGATACTGATGTTACTTTCTGTTTATTTATTGTTTTTTAATTCACTGGCCAATACACCATGAGATATTGTGAAGGTGCTGTGTACGGCATCATTGTTGTCATCTTCGTCATTGTCTTTGTTAGCAATTTCTTCAAACGTCTTCTCTGACAAAACTACTTGGATTTATTAAAATTTTATATGTAGCATCTTTGGGATAATGTCTACAAAGACTGTTCACAGTTTTGAGAAATTTCGATTTTAGAATTTTTGCTGTTTTTTTTTTATATTGACAATTAGTCTTTACTTGTAATAGTCCATATTTTGATGGTTTATAACATGTAAATGGTTACAGATATTTATATAGTTCCTATTGAGCACTGATAGGAAGTCATATATGGATTTTCATTTCATTAGTTGAGTTCTCCTCCAGTGAAAGTACCACCCACTTCTATTGGGAGGTTGATCTCCTGCATCAAGACCACAGGACCCTAACATAGAGACAGAACCTGATAACTTCATAAATTCAACTTGTTACTGATTCTTAATAGAACATGTTGGGAACATACAGGGACACTGGTCCTATTTTGTTCCTCTTTATTCCCATCAAACAAAAAACATCTTCATCTTACAAAAGAAGGTACTATTTTTAAGTCTTTCAGCCTATTATCACACTATCTTTCAGTGAACACAGATTCAAACATGCACATTTATGACAAACGTTGGCTCAAAGTCATTGCAGTTGGCATATTCACCTACTGGCTGCGTTAGTGGTACTATAAATGTATCCAGTCTAGCACCAACCATGACATCAACATCCATGACACCAGACAAACAGCAGCACTACTGCTTCATCTCATGTTGAAGTGAGGGCAGACTAGATGCTACGGTGACTCGATACTTGCTTTAGTCGTAAAACGTAAACAGGACAGTCTGGGATCAGATGGTAAGCATTCTATCTGTTCCAGGTATCTGAGCACTACAACACACTGACATCTTTGACATAATTGTTGTGTGTTGTGTTTTTACTATTGTTGTTCTTAAGTTTGTTGTACTGCTGGAACCTGTAAATTTCCCTATGGGATGAATAAAGTATCTATCTATCTATCTATCTATCTATCTATCTATCTATCTATCTATCTATCTATCTATGTATCTATCTATCTATCTATCTATCTATCTATCTATCTATCTATCTATCTATCTATCTATCTATCTATCTATCTATCTATCTATCTATCTACCTACCTACCTACCTACCTACCTACCTACCTACCTACCTACCTAATGTCAACACTACTATTTCTTCAACCTCTGGTGGTAGTTGTAGTTCATGACTGAATTTTTCTTTTAAAGCATGGATATCAAACTCATTTTCTTCAGCGGTAACATTCAGCCCAATATGACCTCAACTGTGCCAGACCAGTAAAATAAATAAATAAATAAATAACAAGTTTTTCCCTTTTCTTTTATTGCAATAAAAACATGAAATTATGAAAATCTTTTTTCAAAAATTATGTGAATAACCTGTGAAATTGTACTTTGTACAGTTTTAACAATATTATGCCCCACCTTATCATTTGTACATGTGCATTACACACAATCTTTCACAAATATTTGGTAACAGGCATAACATTGTTACAGTTTTGGAATTAAAGTAAGAACAATTTCAACAATATTATGTCTCAGCTCATTATTAACACAACTTACAGATCCCAGTAGGTCTACAAAGACACAAAACATTTACTAACAGGAATAATATTGTTAAAATTGCAATTATTTCTCTTAGGATATATCAGGTTGTTCATATTTGTTCAGGTTATTCACATTTTATTGTTAAAAGGTAGTTTGTAAATGTGAGCATTTTCATAGTGCAATGTTATTTTTTTATTTTTTACATGAAACCAAGAAGAAAATTTGTAGTTGTCATTATTTATAGGTTATTATTTTACTTGAGATCACATCGGTCCGTATGTGACCCCTGAAGTAAAACCAGTTCAACACCCTTGATTGTTAATATCTTTTCAGTGTAATTTTTACACTTGCCATCCACTGCAAAAATCAAAATCTTACCAAGTGTATTTTTCTCATTTCTAGTCAAAATATCTCATAACACTTAAAATAAGACATAATCACCTAAAGAGTAACTTTTCAATGAGATATAAGAACTTAGTTTTAGACAATAGATCTTGAAAATCATATTTCAAGAAATCTTACCAAGATAATTTTCACTCGTTCCATTGGCAGATTTGTTTTTTGCTTAATTCAAGATTTTTTTGCTCAATTCAAGATTTTCTTTTTTGCTTAATTCAAGCAAAACATCTCACTTACAAGGTACTCTTTAGGCGATTGTGTCTTATTTTAAGTGTGATGAGATATTTTGACTAGAAATGAGAAAAATACACTTGGTAAGATTTTGATTTTTGCAGTGTATTCATCCCAAGGGGCGGATTAGAACCTTTGGCTGGCCGTTTTTTTGGCCCACGGGTTGTCACCCCTGTTTTAAAGGTTCAAAATGTAACATTTGCACAAACTCATGTGCTTATATGAAGTTTGTATTGGACTGTGCGGTGGTAGCAGCTGATCCATGGAGTCAGCTAAACAAACAACAGGCTCCCAGTACAACAGTGTCTCCAAGTCAAACTTTACATAAGCACAAAAGCACAAGCGAACCTGATATAATGACACTTTCAAAGGAACCTCAACAGAGAATGGAAATGTGAAAGAACATCTCTGTCACTCTTTCAACTCCTACGTCAGTCTCTCACACACACATCACTTTCCATCCCCAGACGCTGCTGGAGCTAGGAGCCTCTCCAGACTACAAGGACAGCCGTGGTCTGACTCCTCTGTATCACAGTGTGGTGGTGGGAGGAGACCCAGGCTGCTGTGAGCTCCTGCTAAACAACCATGCCACCGTCTGCTGCCAGGATGAGAACGGCTGGCATGAGGTCCACCAGGTACACACACTCACACACACCAAAACATTCACCAGGTGTGCACACAACACAAGTGGGGAGGAATTTTTGGCTGTTGAACTGTTTGGAGCAGCTTGTATTGAAAAAGCATTACTAAAGCACACACAGCCTTTCCTTGGCTGTAGGCGACTGTCTTGGCAGCTGTTACCCGCTGAAGTAGATAAAGCCATTTAAGGAGAGCCACCCTGCAGCAGTTACAAACTATGTGTGTTACACAACACACTGTGTGTATATTTGCGAGCATGTGTGTGTGTGCAGGCTATCAGCTTGATCAGATTGCTTATATCTCTGTCCCTGATGAGCTGTAAAATCTCTGCCTCCTGCCGTCTGCCCTGTTTCTGACAAGATAATAATCAGCTGTCAAGCAGGACACTGAGCAGGAGAATGGCAGCCGCTGGCATATAGGTCGAAGTTCAAGGCTGAAATTAGGCCGATATATTTTGGTTAAGTCCTCATATGATATATATATATATCTTGGAGTTCCAAGTCAAAATTGTAGCAGATGTAACAACACTTTCATTTATCAAATTAAAATTGATGCACAAAACAAACAAAACATTAGCCTCATAGCATAATAGCTTAAAGGGGTCATATTTTATATCTGTATCTGCTGCTGGACCCACACTGCTGCATTTGGGTGATAATGTTAAAGGGGTCATATTTAGCTAAACCCACTTTTATTAGTCTTTGGTTCATTTATTTGTGTATTTGGACCCTAATAGTTCATAAAGTTTGAATGTGAACCCTCCAGGTTTATATTAATTTTGGCAAAAATCAAGTGGAGTTCCAGAACCTGTTTGAATTGCTGCTTAATTTGTTATATCTATAACTAGTTACATCACGACATGTGCACATACAAGGTCCAGACTTCTGATGAATATTTCCCTGAGTACGACATAATTGTTTGTCAGCAGCAGCGGTTGTAGTCCATACTGAAAATATGTCCAAACTTCGAACCAATTACCTAAAATGTTCAGTCGCTGGTTGTATGACACAGAGCAGCACAGCCAAAAACCTGGAGGGGGTGGGGCTTGAAGTGGCTTATTTGCATATACAGGGCCAGCGCTCAAAACGACCTTTCTGGTGTCATTACTCAGAAATAGGGTTGAAGATGGACCTGTGGAGTTGAATTAATGAAGAATTCAGACCCAAGCAGAGCATTTACAGTTTATGTAGGCCACAGGGAAATGTTTGAAAATGCCGAATTCAATTTTTTATTTTTTTTTTTAAAGCAAAATATCTCTCCTTTAAGTCATGTTTTGGGCCAAAAATTTGGCCAAAAATCCAATTTCTTTAATGATTTGAATTATGCTGTGAGGCTAACAAAATATATAGTCATGAGGAAAAAAACCTTGAAACTCATTGCTGATGTTTCTCCTCTTTGCTCTGGACCATATGCTTTTGCAGAGGTGATCATACATGCTTCAAGGACATTTGCCCAGTAGCACCTGGCTGCCTCATAGCCTCTTAATTCCTTTGAAACCTGTCGGTGTCCTTAATTTTTACACATATCACCTCTCCAATTTGACTTCATTTTTTGTTTAAAAGATTATAATGACAGGGTGGACAGGTTGTGTCATTTTACACTTGAGGTTAGACATAAATGATTGTATCAACTTGTGAGAAGCATATAATTCAAAGAGGGTGTCCTTTCTTTTTCTCACTATCGATGAAATAAAATAATTCCAGACCTACTGTATCTGAAATAAAGTGTCATCAAGGGCAGAGCAGATATAATTTGACTTTACAGTGGCAGAAGAATATAAACAAAACATGAACTCCTTCAGGTTAAAGTAGACTGAGTATTTTCAGTTCTGACAAAGCTATTGGACTCAAAGACACTTAATAAAATAATAGTCACCTTATAAAATACTCTCTTTAAAATACCATAATTAAACTGGTTGGAGAAACTCACAGCAAGTGAGCAGCTCATGGTGACAGCTTTAAAAAAAACATGACAACTTATATTCCGTGTTCACAATAGAGTTATTCACTACATCCCACTCATTCCCAGTGTGCTTGCAATGCAAGGCACAGGGGACTATTGTTCGTCATATTTATTATTCCCTGAGTGCTTGCAATGTAAGGCACAGGGGACTATTGTTTGTCCTATTTATTATGACTTATACAAAAAACTTTGAAAAAAAAATGCGACCCAGACCGTTGGAAATAGACCAATACATGTTATTACAAAAATTTGCAGTCTGGTCTCGAAAGATGTGCTATGTATATGGCTTGATATTCCGATGCATGGATTTCGTTAAAATTGCGAAAAACCGGTCAAATTTCTCCATCCGAAATGAATTGGGCCATTTTCAAGTGGCTACCATTCCCAAATGATTTGTGCTAAAATTATTCTGTCAATGCACAAATGTTCAGCTTGGCCCAAAGATTATCTGTGTGGTCACATGGTAACAATATCACGGTTTTCGCATGAAAATGCGAAAAAAAAACAAAAAAAAACATTCATTTTCAATGGGAACGACAAAAAAGTTGTCTGTTTTCTGACCACTACTGCTTCGCCATACTTTCACCTACAGACTTCATTTAAACTTTAAAACGCAGGCATTTTTGTCATCTCTCCAAAAATGTCTGTGGTATGAGGATGGGGTTTACGGTTTTTGATAGGTGAGTCTCCAAACCCCCTGGGTTGAGTGAAAATCTGATCTTCTAGAGTGGGTGATGTCATCACCTAGAGTGGAGGAGCAGTGAAAATTCAGCTGAAAATTTTCTGAACAACTTGCCCTCCCAGCCAAACGATACATAGGAGCTGAATGATCTTTTCCAAAAATGTAGCCACAGTTCCTTGGCTTCATATGAACCCATGTTTAAAAACCTAGCTCTTTCTAAAGTGAAATGGCAGAGAGTAGTTTAAGGGCAAATCCCTCCTCGGCTCCTATTCAAATCAATGCAAATCACTGCTAAATGGATCGCTGTGCTCCTGGTGAGTTGACTGTTTTACACTGCCGTAACTCGGTGATTTCTCACAGTATGGACAAAAAAAAAACATCTTTGTGTTCCCCAGGTCTGTCTGCCGCTCACGATCATGTTAGTTTTCACCTATCATTTACGGTTTTCCCGTAATTAGCAGCTGTTCGGGACCTTTTTCACACTGTTTCAGTGCTTGTGTTTGTCTCCTCATTGCCTGCACCACTTGTTGTCATGGTAGGCTCCATAAAAAAAAAGAGACACTAATACAGATACAGTAAAATAAAATAAAAAATCTAAATAATAAATAACAAATGCAATAAGAATAAATATAAAACAATATAAATATAATAAAGCTCAAAAACTTCCGATAAATTCTCCATATGAAAGGAATGAGCTCACCTGGGATCACATACACAGACACATGGAACTATTCAATTAAAGGAGCCTATTTAAACACTGCTTTAACAGGACTGACACAGACTGTGGGAGGGGCTTCTCATCTGAATACAGGTCTACAGAAAGTCTGTGGTGACGTCAGTCCACAAACACTGACACACAGATTCACATATGAAGTGAATGGGACATATTTCTTGCTTTTACATTGCACAAGTCCACCGATCCAGCAACAGGCAAGCATATGGGTTACATTTCCTTCAGGAAATGTATGGAAGTGTCATTAACCATGTATAATAATGAAGGTCATTGTAATGGTCAAAACAAGAAAAGCACTTGGAGAGCACAGACCTCCGCCAAGAACCCCCCCCCCCCACCAGGCCCAATGGGGGGGGCAAGCCCCACCCCCAATCACCACCAAAATTTAATCATTTCTTCCTTGTGCCAGTATCAACATTTCCTGAAAATTTCATGAAAATCCGTCCATAACTTTTTGAGTTATCTTGCCAACAAACAAACATGCACGCACACAAAGCAAAGTGGTCACAATACCTACTGGCGGAGGTAATAAACTTATCTCTCCCTAGTGGCCAGTGATGATATAGGTCTTAAATCCCACTCCCTTCATCTTAGTCAGTGAAACTTTGGTCAAACTACAAACCTGAAGAGTAATTCCAACAAAAAATTCCTGAATGTGATTTTGTTCTTTTTAGTCAGATTTTCTTTTATTTTTGGTCAAATTGTCTTCTTTTTGAAAAGTTTTTTATTTTTTCTTAAATAAGTTGTCTTTAAAACAAATTGACTGAAACTCACTGTCACATTAAATCACAGAGGTAACATGGCTGTCCCAGACAGTTCCACGGCTTCCATCTTTTTATACATTCACAGCCAAACATTTCTGAAATGACGCAAATGGATACTTTGCTTAAATGTGACTTATCTGTCATTAAATTCCCTTGAAACTGATATAATGCTTCTAATTGTTCTTCAGTGTACTTCAAAAACACATGGAAATTAAGAAAACTATAGAATTTACATTTATACACACAAACACACACACACACACACACACACACATATGCACACAGATGTGGGTGCTTCTATGAAACTGGTCCCTAAAAACAAGACATGGGGGGTTAAAATCCAAACCAGATGTACACTAATGTTATGAAGCAAGTTTTGAAGCACTTTGAGTCTATTTTAAAAATAAATACTTACTGAGATAAAAGAGAAACATTTTTTTCAGATACAACACACTTTTATATTACTTTACATTATAGTTAATACAAAAATCTACACATAACACAGTCAAAAGAACATGAAAATTACGCACTACTATTTGATACGATATCTCTTTATTCTCATTATTCACATTTTGGGAATTGAACTAATTATTCAAGACAGAGTGTTTCACAAAAATGAGCACTGTTGCAAAATCATTTGTGATTTATATGTGTTTAAATAGGCAGGTTCTGCATGTAATGCAAGTGGGCACAATGGGTTACATACAAAACCTAGAATGAAACTGCGATTAATGAAAAACCTGCATGTCTGGATTTGAAAAACTACTAGGATCATCAAATTTAACACAGTGTCTTTATTTATAGTGGTATGTAAGACCATTTCAAGTCATGTGGTCGAGATAAAATGCACTGACACCTAGGCAGTTTTTCATGTCCCAATTTTGGTCCAATTTTTGGCACTAATATTTTCTTAAAAATGTATTAATTTTGGGATGGCTCAGAGCAAGGGTATAATTTTTTTTGCATTTATCTGAGGTCATCATTAGGTACATTCTGGGGGGAAATATGTCTAAATTTCTGTTTTATTATTGGATCTAAAAAAGCTGGCAAAGTGCCAGGTAACAAAATGAACCCACTTTCACAGAAGCACTAATGTATATACATATATTTGCTGAATGTGTTCACAGTCTGACCATTTTCTTTCTTTCTCTCTCTCGCTGTATACACACACATACATATATACACACATACATACCCCTTTAGAACTGTGAATACATTTAGCCTAGATGCATGTAAACCTTGACCTTGACTATAAATCCTTTGCATTTCTGTGCTGACATCCTCTGAATGAGACTGATTACTGTTTGAGTGAGGTATTTCAGCAAATTAAGAAAAAAAAACAGGTGAGCTCAAAAGATGGTGATATAATTAAAATAACAAAGCTTAATGTGCAGTCATTCTCTTTTAAATGAGAAGAATCTGCCTTAATTGTAGTGTTTAAATGCAGTCAAAGCATGGTGTTGAATCTACCAAATAAACCCCATAGAGACTCTAATGTAACCTACCATTAAAAACCACTCTCAGGTATTTACAAGGATTCAAAGGAACACTTTAGTCATCACTGTGTCTGATTAGTTCGAGTAAAGCCACTGTCCTTTCACTCAACTCTAAATCATTCTTATTCCAGCACTTTGTGAACCAGCTGACCTCAGCCTCATTCAGAGTATGTCCTTACAGGGACATCAGTATTTGTAGAACTTGCTTTTATCAATAACATAAGACTTTTATACAACAAAACATGAAAATAAAATGAACAGAATGAAGGAAAACAGAAATGACAATGGCATGAGCCATATGCATTTAGAGATCCTGACTGGACATTTTATTTCTTTTACTACATACTATTACATGTGCTGCATTTAAGGTGCACTGTGAAATATGTGCATGCTTGTTTGTGTGAAATTTACACTGGAATTTATTTTGTGCTGAGAGTCATTTCTATGGTAACAACTGTCTCGGTTCCTTGGGTCTGTGATACCAGCACGAACACTGAATTTGGAAGATTCTGGCCAGATATTCTACAGATATCCTATTGCTTACATCTGAGTCCATTGCATCTCCTCTGTTCCTCTGGAGCATCGGCTGTTTGCTCTATTTACTACATACTGTCCAGTTCCAAGCACAGCTCAGATTCCAACACAGTCTTTACATAAACACACGAGTATGCACAGCTTGTACACAAAGGATTGTAAACAAGGTTAAAAGTCCCATATGATGGAAAAGCATCTGTATTGTGTTTTGAGATTTATTTCTGTAGTGAAAAATAAATGCTGTCTTTCAATACAGAAAGACCATTAGCACCCCCCTAACAAAATGACTTCTATGTAAGAAAAGAAAAGAAAAGAAAAGAAAAGAAAAGAAAAAGCCATTCCTTATCTCAACCCTTTACAGGTCACTCATAAAAATACTCTGAAATTCAAAATTTTAACCTTAGTGTGTTATTGGAGAACATAACAAGACTTTTGTGAAATTTTTCACATTTTTTTATTGTCGTGAAAATCATGGTCAGTGAAGTTACCATATTTGGTTTCTTACCTGTACATGGGGGGAAAAAAAGAAGAAGAAGAAATCCTTGAGGTAAACATAAAAAATACAAGAAAAACATATGTAAGGTGAAAAGAACATGTATTTATTTTAGAACATTAGAACATCACTTTTTACAATAACATCAGTGCTGATCTAGATCCCTGTCCACATCCACATTATCCCTTTGAACATCATTCCTTACATTAGTACCATTACTTCATGCTACCTAACAAAGCAGGTCCACTCACTGTTCATGCAGAGGTGGACCTGACAGACTCTGGAGACCACACTGGACCTGAGATTGTGGACTCACTGTCCTCACTGGAACTGTTGCTGTCACTGTCTTGTAATGTATGAGGAAATTACTAAAAATAGCCTCTTGCCCGATAAAGGGTTAAGATGTTTTCCCCCACTCCCATGAATCACTATCAACAGAGTGAACATGTTAGGAATAATAGTTTTGTTAGGCGCATTATTCCTACTTTAGTGCATCAAAACCTAGGTTCTTAATGAGAGAAATGTTGGAGACCAGTTAATGGATTTTACTCTTGGGGACTCGCTATCTCATTCCATCCCATTTTGTGTGTGGACAACAAATTAATTACAGAATGGCTAATGCTATTGTTGCTAACTGTTAGCATCTGGGTGAGGAGTATAATCCATAAAGACCCAAACAGTCACTGACACCCAAAACCATTAACTGATGTAAACTGTTTAATACCTGTTGATCGATTAATCCTATCAATACATGTAAATAATTGGTGTAAAATACAGTTTGTCATCTTTTCATGGTCATCAGATATGACCCATTTGGACGTTCAGAGGCTCCGTAGTGAACGTGGAAACACCGTCATCTTCTACAACATTGATTCACCAGTAAAAACCCATGGAGTTGGATCAATGACAGTGGATGGACACACTTGGTTTATGTTCATTTAATAATATACTTTGTGGAAAAAGTCACTTTTTTCTTCAGTTTCTCTGTTTCTGATATAATAACCCTCAACTTTAATGTTAACTTTTATGAACATGTACATAATCAGTAAATTAAATTTGGAAAATACATAGTTTTCACAGAAAAAAAGCAACATACAGAGAATAATATTACAATAAATTGTGACAAATCACTGATCAAGAAAGGTTAAATATAGACAAAAATTCATATGAGAACTGTCACAAAAGTACCACCAGTCTTTATGGGATAGACTGGGATAGAATGGAGATGTACATGTGTATTATTGTATGTATTTATCATGTGTTTACAGTAGCTTTATGTCAAAGTCTGATCACAGCTAATCTGTGTTTTGCCGGTTGATAGTAGAAGTAGTAGTAGTAGTAGTAGTAGTAGTAGTAGTAGTAGTAGTAGTGCAAACAGTGTAAACAATGCAAACATATGTAACAGTGTTACAGTGTAAACAGTGCAGTAAGTGAACCAACAGTTGATCCACAGTGGGTCTGTCCACTTGTTTTTATGGTCTAAATGAGAAGAACAGGGGCTTCAATGAACATGATGAACTGGTATGTCATCTTTTCTTTTAGTATTTGAGTATTTGTTAGATTTGAAGACATTCTTTTTAATGGACTGGGATAAGAAGCTGTTATTAGACCTGATAATATGTAATAAAATTAGAATGACTGCATGTTAAACCCCAGTATTTTCAGGTGTTATTTTAGGAAATGATCACTTTATCTGTGCTTACAGGCCTTAAAAGACTCATTAGGCTTTAGTAAAATCAAGAGTTTCAATCTGTCTTCTTTCATTCAATCTTTTACTAAATAGGAGTGAGATCAATGCAAAACTAAACCAAGTTTCTAAACATATTATGCATGATGTACTGTCTTCTGCTTCATATTATTTCTTTCTCAGTGGGGGAAAAGAAAAGAAAACTTCCCCACTAGAACGTTCTTTTTTGGTAAAAAGCCTTTTCTGCCTCTGAAACAAGCTAATAGGCTATTTAAGACGTCCCCACATTTAACTGACATCTGTCGTCATAACCCCCTAACATTAATGCAACTGACTGGGAAAATGGGTTCATAAAAGCACTGATGAAAGCAATAACAGGCTGTTAATTGAAACCATTTGTATTTCACTCTGCCCTAATGATTGACCCTTCACTTTACTCTGACTGGCACGTTACACTTTGAAAAGAGCAGATGTTGTGTGATGTTTTGTTTTTGTTGCCAGCATGTACTTCTTGATGGATTTTTTCATATAACACAAAAAAATATAGAAAAAGAATGAATACAAATATAAAGCAAGAGGCTGGAGAGACATGAATGGAAGGTTATACCATACGTAACAAAAAATAAAATAGTTTCTGTTCCTTTACACATACAACATGTCATTATGAACAGCCAAATATACAAAGACACAAACCAGCGTAGATAAACACATAAACAAACAAACAGTAATGTCTTAGACAAAAACAACCATAACAACAAAAAGGACATGGGGTCATATCATACTTAAACGAAAAAAAATCATATACATATACATAATACATAGAAATGAGAGTAGGGGGAATCCCACCAAAGACAGCATCCAGTTGTGTTTTCTTTTCTTTTTTTTCTCATTTCACCACAGTAGTATCATTATCATCAAGTGCAAAGTAATTCAGATAACCTGCTATGTGTTGATCCATACTGTACTTTCTCACTTATGGTCCACCAGGCCCTTCAACACAATAGTAGTTAGTCTAGTACCAATATAAGTCAGGAATGGGGACCAGATTTTATAGAAAACTTCAGACATACATCTAGACATGTATGGTAATCGGTGTATGTTTTTGATGACTGCACTGTAAAAACAAACCTTTAGAATCTACTCAATAAAGGTGAGGTAACAATTTGCTCTCATTTTGGTTGAGTAGATTTTACCCCATATTTTGAGTAAAATATGACTAAATTTAACAGCTATGACACACTAAAAGAAATGAGGTAAAATCCACGTAACATATCCCAATAGATTACACAACAAATTACTCATAAAAAGTCAGTAATATTAACTCTCAAGTGTTAATAGGAATATGTTCATCTACTTAATTTAGGGCAGGGGGTATCAATCTAAATACTGATAGTGTCGATACTAAGGTGTGTGTGTGTATTGGTATTAGATTGATACTAGCGTGATGAGATTGATACTTTAGTTGCAGTTTCTCTTCTATACATCCAGCAAATCACTTGAACTTCCTCTCAGTGCACTTCTCTGTCTCTCTCTCTCTCTGCTGCTCTCTTGGGCACATTTTATTTTGTTTTGTTTTTTTTTTCTTTTTTGGTATTTTTCTTGGTTTTTGTTTTTTTAATACCATTACAGACAATAACTAGAAAAACACTCAGAGAGCGCAGACCCCCATATCACCACCAAAATTTAATCATTTGTTCCTTGAGCCAGTATCAACATTTCCTGAAATTTTCATCCAACTCTGTCCATAACTTTTGACTTAACTTGTACACAGACAGACCAACACCCGCTGAACTGTATGCTCCTTGACGGAGGTAATGAAACAAAGACGCAACTGAGCTCATGGTGCAAGAATATGCAACTCAACAGAAATCTTCATTCAACAAAAAACTAATAAAAACAGTCAAACACACCATAACTGTGCTATATATAAAAAGAACAACACTTCTTATCAACTCAGAACACTGTAAAACACATAAAAACTTTCCCAACTAGTTTGTCCTAATGCATGCTGGGAAACTCCCCCCAGCTACCCCTCACGTCACAGTATTATGGAGTAGATTTTATTATTTTATTTTAAGTAGCAATTGTTACTGTTAACAAATAGGTAGACTTTAACCAGTCAGGACAGATTTCACTGGCTTACTATTAGCTGCTGAATAAAATGTAACTGATTTCTATAGATTGTTTTTACCAACCCCCAAAACCCTTTTTCACAGTGTGGGTTCAGGCTGAGGGTAAGGACTCCTGTCGTTATCATGTTACCTCCTTTGCAGCACACTGACATCTAGTGGTAGAGATATCAAACTGCAACTATTATTCAGGATAACGGGAGGATTTCTATGACATTGAAAAACTTAAAAACTTATGTGTGTTTTGTGTGTGTGTGTGTGTGTGTGTGTGTGTGTGCATGTGTGTGTGTGTAGGCTTGCCGTCACGGCCACGTGCAGCACCTGGAGCATCTGCTCTTTTATGGAGCAGACATGAGTGCCCAGAATGCCTCGGGAAACACCGCTCTACACATCTGTGCCCTATACAACCAGGTGAGCAGGAACTGTGCATGTGTTCATTCTAGCACACATCTGTGTGTGTGTGTGTTTGTGTGTGCAATGTACTGTAAATGAGAGCACAAATATCTATTACACTGACCTAGTACTATTTTAGACAGTAATATCAGATCAGCCTATCAGAACAGTTTTTAAACGGAGCAGATATGTGGAGCAATGTATTAACGGCCTAAAAGATTGGCTGAAATCTTTTTTTTTTTTTTTTTTTTTTTTTTTTTTTTTTTTTTTTTTTTTTTTTTTACTTAAGATTATATTCTCTTTCAATCTGTTTGTATGTTTCTTTCTAAAATGCACCCCAAATCAGAAAAAAGTTAGGACCATATATTCAAAATAGAACTGAAAATAGTGTAGCAAATCTGTGTACTAATTAAGGACGGCCGCTTTAAAAGTTTTCAAGAATTCAAACAGGAGTTTGACTTGACAAATCAAGATCACTTCTGGTACCTACAATTAAGGGACTTTTATAACAAAAAAAATAAAGCACAATATTGATTCTAACAACAGTGAGCTTGTAAAAATGATTATTGGAGTATATCATTCTAAAAAATACAAAATTATATCTTCTCTTTGCAAACATTTTATGGGGAACAGAGGTTGCAACACTTTGAATGTGAAACAGAAATGGGAAAAAAGCTAGGAATGTGTGTCTCAGAGGAGGAATGGATCAATATCTGGAGAATTCAACAGTTAACTACTTCTTCAAGAA
Source organism: Sphaeramia orbicularis (assembly GCF_902148855.1). Classification (NCBI taxonomy): domain Eukaryota; kingdom Metazoa; phylum Chordata; class Actinopteri; order Kurtiformes; family Apogonidae; genus Sphaeramia; species Sphaeramia orbicularis. The sequence continues at coordinate 6,743,599 of NC_043959.1, forward strand.
TATGGAGGGAACATTGCTGGAAAATTATAATTTGATTTTTCATAACACCTAAAATTACAGCTGAATATGTGTCCAGAGTTGGAGAGAATGTGGAGATGGCAATGTAAATTATGGGCATGTCTTCTGGTTGTGTCCTAAACTTGTATCATTCTAGGATAATGTATATTCAACAATTGCTAAGATATTGGATTATGCAATTCCTAAAACATGTTTTGTTATGTATTTTGGATGTATTACGAGTAATAAAGGAAGAAAAAATTATACATATTTGTTAAAAATACTACTAGCAGCGTGTAAAAAGGCTATTACCAAAATATGGTGCAGATTAGAACCACCTACAACTAACGACTGGATACAAATAGTGAATGGAATATTTGAGATGGAGATTCTGACCCATAGATTGAGGATTCGAGAAGAACAGTATCATGATAAATGAAAGTAATGGACAATTTTCATTTCAACTTCACATTACTTAAAACAATTGTTAGTCACAAAGGTTTATTATGGTCAATGTATCCCAATGTCCCTTATGTTTGTTTTGTTTTGTAATATACAGAAATCGAACAACAAAAATAAAGTTATTAAAAAAAAAAAAAATAGTTTAGCAAATCAACTTTGGCCGTTGGGTGCTTGCACACGCAGCGACCAGCAGTGAGCGAAAGCTTACTGCAAACAAATCTACCCACAGGTACAAATAAAGTCAACTTGAACTTGATTACCTCAAAAACAATAGACCAGAACATTATTTTATATTTTACCTCAAGAGATGCATTGTTTGTTTCTGCAATTGTGGTTCTTGTACCTTATTCCAAAAAATAAATGGATAGTTTAAAGCTTTTATTACTTCAGAGTACTGTTTTTGTCATATAAGTTCATGCTCATAGAATGAAGACACCAATTAATGTTGGGTTTCAGGTACAATTTTGTCCCATTTTTCCTACATACAATACATAAAGTGTACGGCAGTATGGGGGTCTTTGTTACCACAGTTTGTCACAGTTCTCTGCAGGGGTGTACAAGTAGGGAACTCATCAGGCCAATCATCTGCAAGGCCTTTGAGCATAACGTGGTTTTGCTTTGTTTTGTTGAAACAGTCGTGGGAGTCACTGGAAGGATGTTGAAGGTCATATGTGTTGTTCCAAAATCTCAGTGTACGTGTCAGGATTAATGGTGTCATCTCAGAAGTGTACATGACCTTTGCCCCCAGACCATGACAGACCCTTTGCTTCTGGACTTGATGCTGGTAACAGTCTGAATGGTCCTTTGTGTTTGTTTTTAGCCTCCAGCTTCCAGTAAAGACCTAGAATACTGATTGGTCTGAGAACAATCCACATTTTGACAGTATATCAATCAGTCAATCAATCAATCAAATTTTATTTATATAGCGCCAAATCATAACAAAAGTTATCTCATGACACTTTACATTTCGAGTTGGTCAAAACCAGACTTGCAAGCTAATTTACAGAAACCCAACTAAATCCTCCAGGAGCAAACACTTGTGAGTGGTGACAGTGGTGAGGAAAAACTTCCCTTTAACAGCAGAAACCTGGAGCAGACCCTGAGTCCTCAAGCATGGACATCTGCCTTGACTAGTTGGGGTTAAAGAGAAAGAGTAAAGGAGGAGAAAAAGAGAGTGATAGAGATAGAGAGAGAGACGGGGAGAGGGAGAGAAGGGGGGAAGTAGGGGGAGACACATGGATGCAGTTGATGCACAGATAACTGAACTAGAACTGTCAAAAGCAGATCAGCTGGTGTTAGTAAAATTAGTAAAAACCACAACAAAGGTCCATGACTGTTAGTACTACTATTACAAATACAAGTAGTAACAGTGGATATACTACCAACCCCCACCCCACCCCAATGTCTGTCTGTATGGTTGTTTGTTTGTCTGTCTGTCTGTCTGTCTGTGTGCAAGATAACTAAAAAATTTACCGACAGATTTGGATGAAAACTTCAGGAAATGTTGATACTGGCACAAGGAACAAATGATTAAATTTTGGTGGTGATTGGGGGTGGGGGGGTGGGGGCCACAGGGGCCACAGGGGCCCACTGATCTGCCTTGGGAGAGGTCTGCGCTCTCCGAGTGCTTTTCTAGAAAAGAGAAATCATTTGTTCCTTGTGCCAGTATTAACATTTCCTGAAATTTTCATCCAAATCCATCCTTAACTTTTTGAGTTATCTTGCACACAGACAGACAGACAGACAGACAAACAAACAAACCAACGCCAGCAAAAACATAACCTCCTTGGCAGAGGTAACTAAATGGATACGTGAGTGATGACGATGAAGGCAAGGAGAGAGGCAAGACCACAGCAGCAGGTCCAGAGATGATCCAAGGAAAACCTATGATGATCCTGGGAAAACCTGTGAGCCGATAAAGAATAAAGACTCAAGGGAAGAAGTCAAGTCAGTTACATGTATTCACTGGGGTGTAAATAGAAGGGAAAATTAGGAGAGAAAAGGTCAGGGAGAAAGAGGAGGTCAGATAAATATTTTTTGTACTTACTTTCAACCCCAATTATTTATCAATTATTCTTCTTGGGGTGAGTAATGGTCCATCTCAGGTTCCTATAAACCCAGAGAGGTCAATGGCACCTCTGGTCACAGTGGTTTTCATTTGACATTTGTGGATGTAGCTCCTTATTGTAGAGCTTCACAGAGGTTTTCCACAGGAATCCTGACCCATGTGGTTCTGTCAGCTATGCATTAATGATGGCTCTTGATGCTGTATCATGTGAGAACTTGAACTCTTGTCCTTTATGCACTGAAATACATGTAGATTTCAAACAGGAAGAAAACTCCAAGGCACTCTCTTTAAGCATTAAAATGCCTTTATTCTCATGGCATGGTCATATATAGACCTTAGGTCCTTAGTGCCTTGGAGTTTTTTTCCTGTTTGTCATCTACTTTAGGAATCCCTTTTTACAAAGAGCACCTTGAACAAACTCTTTTTTGGGCCCTAGAAGCATTCCTTCCCATTTTTTTTTTGATACATACAGATTTCTGGAATCTCTTAAGCCAGGTTTACATTGTAGGAGATGAAATATCCAAATCGTCTCAGCTATTTCTTTTAACCCATGAAGTCCCAAACAGCCACTGTCAACCAAAAATATCTACTGATTTAAACTGTTTAATACCTGTTGATCCACTAATTCTAGCAATACATGAAAATAATTGGTGTAAAATACAATTTGTCATCTTTTCATGGTCATCAGATATGACCCATTTGGACGTTCAGAGGCTCCGTAGTTACCATGGAAACACTGTCATCTTCTACAGCATTGATTCACCAGTAAAGCCCATGTACTTTGGTAAATGACAGTGGATGGAGACACTTCTTTTATGTTCAGTCAATGATATATTTTACTGAAAATTTCCCTTGTTCTTCAGTTTTGTCTGTTTTGATTAAAAAAATAAAAAAAATAAACTTTGGATTTACTCTGAGCTTTAATGAACATCTACATGATCAGTAAATTAAATATAGGAAAATACCAGATTTTCACTTAAAAAATGCAAAATGCAGATGATAATATTATAATAAATGGTGGTAAAACACTTAAGAAAAGTCAAATAGAGAGGAAAAGTTATAATTGACACAAAAGTAGCACTGTATTTATGAGTTAAGAAACACTGTCTCAGTTATTTCCTCACACATTTGTCAGACTCAACTCCTCTTGGATGCTGCATTTCATGATTTGGTACAAAAGTACCAAATCATGAAAACCCAGGACTTTAATATCACTCCATTTCCACTTTTTTAAACCATAAAGACTCAAACAGCCACTGGCATCCAAAACCAACTACTGATCTAAACTGTTTAATACCTGTTGATCCACTAGTCCTATTAAACTATGTAAATAATTGGCGTAAAAAACAGTTTGTCATCTTTTCATGTTCATCAGATATGACCCATTTGGACGTTCAGAGACTCCGTAGTTACCGTGGAAACACCGTCATCTTCTACAACATTGATTCATCAGTAAAATCCATGGAGATCAGTGACAGTGGATGGACACACTTGTTTTATGTTCAGTTAATGATATATTTTACTGAAAATTTCCCTTGTTCTTCAGTTTTGTCTGTTTTGATTAAAAAAATAAAAAAATAAACTTTGGATTTACTCTGAGCTTTAATGAACATCTACATGATCAGTTAATTAAATATAGGAAAATACCAGATTTTCACTTAAAAAATGCAAAATGCAGATGCTAATATTATAATAAATGGTGGTAAAACACTTAAGAAAAGTCAAATAGAGAGGAAAAGTTATAATTGACACAAAAGTAGCACTGTATTTATGAGTTAAGAAACACTGTCTCAGTTATTTCCTCACACATTTGTCAGACTCGACTCCTCTTGGATGCTGCATTTCATGATTTGGTACAAAAGTACCAAATCATGAAAACCCAGGACTTTAATATCACTCCATTCTTTTTTACCCATAAAGACCCAAACAGCCACTGGCATCCAAAACCAACTACTGATCTAAACTGTTTAATACCTGTTGATCCACTAGTCCTATTAAACTATGTAAATAATTGGCGTAAAAAACAGTTTGTCATCTTTTCATGTTCATCAGATATGACCCATTTGGACGTTCAGAGACTCCGTAGTTACTGTGGAAACACCGTCATCTTCTACAACATTGATTCATCAGTAAAATCCATGGAGATCAGTGACAGTGGATGGACACACTTGTTTTATGTTCAGTTAATGATATATTTTACTGAAATTTCGCTTGTTCTTCAGTTTTGTCTGTTTTGATGAAAAAAAATACAAAAAATAAACTTTGAATTTACTCTGAGCTTTAATGAACATCTACATGATCAGTAAATTAAATATAGGAAAATACCAGATTTTCACTTAAAAAATGCAAAATGCAGAGGCTAATATTATAATAAATGGTGATAAAACACTTAAAAAAGTTAAATAGAGAGGGAAAGTTATAACTGACACAAAAGTAACATTGTATTTATGAGTTAAGAAACACTGTCTCAATTATTTCCTCACACGTGTCAGACTAGACTCCTCTTGGATGCTGCTTTTGTACCAAATCATGAAAACACATGACAAACTTGACTTAAATATCACTCCATTCTTTTTTAACCCATAAAGACCCAAACAGCCACTGGCATCCAAAACCAACTACTGATCTAAACTGTTTAATACCTGTTGATCCACTAGTCCTATTAAACTATGTAAATAATTGGTGTAAAATACAGTTTGTCATCTTTTCATGTTCATCAGATATGACCCATTTGGACATTTAGAGGCTCTGTAGTTACCGTGGAAACGCAGTCATCTTCTACATCATTGATTCACCAGTAAAATTGACAGAGTTTGATCAGTGACAGTGGATGGACACACTTACTTTTATGTTTAGTTAATGTTAGATGTTACTGAAAAAGTCACTATTTCTTCAGTTTTCTCTGCTTTTGATGTAATAACCTCTGAATTTACTCTGAGCTTTAATGAACATCTACTCAATCAGTGAATTAAATGTAGGAAAATGCTAGATTTATACTGATAAAATTCAAAGTAAATAGGATAATATGATAATTAATGGTGATAAATCACTTAAGAAAGATTAAATATTGAGAAAAAATTAATTTGGGAACTGACACAAAAGTACCACCGGGTCTTTATGGGTTAATCAGCACTTTCTATACAGTCCTAACTTTTTTTCTGATATGGGGTCACAAAAAAATAGATCAATCAATCAATCATGTCTGAAAGCAGCAAAGAAAAAAACATGACATTTCCTCTGTTCTCACCTCATCTCCTTTGTAAACTGAAAGGAAAATAAACCCAAGAGACGTCCATCATGGTCACATCAGCCATATATTGGCCGAGACACAAACTAAATTTCAGAAATGAATCCCACACAGACAGTCATGCTTAGCGGCACCAGCTGACAGTCACCTCACTATGACACCCCGCTGTTCTGATTTGACAATCTGATTTGGTTTGATTTGTTGACACCAGCTGATGTGGTTTAGTTCTGTTTGTGCACAACCTGCAGCAGCATTGTTCCATTTTCCCATTGGGAGTATTTGTTCAACTCTTGTTGCATGTTATTTATCATGCTTCTGTGTTTGATGGTTTCATTCTGAGCCGTTGCACTTTGGGAAATCCCCAGGTGTATTACAGTTCCCATTCATACTCAGCCTTTAATTGCACTACAGCGAAAACCACTTAAAGAGATCATGTCTCTTCAGGTACATTACATCAACTACAGCTTATACACATTGTATTTTTTATATGAATATAAAATTATGAACTATTTCAAATTCTTGTCTGTACAATTTAGATTACCTTATTGTCACTGCTAGGGGTGTTAGAAAATATCGGTTCTGCAATACATCGCGATATTTCATTTTGCAATACTATATCGATATTAAAAGTACTGTATCAATATTTTTAGGCATTTATTCAAATGCAGATATGGCAGAGGTTCATTTTTGTTTTTTGGTTTTCTTTATTGTTTATATTTTCTTTATTATTATTTAACACTGTTTTATTAAATAATGGTTATTTGATGCATCCTCAAAACACTTTTTACTGTCTGAGAGAGGCAGATGTTACATCCTTTGTTGGGATTGTACAAAAATAATGTTATGATGTTAGTTATGAACTAACAGAATATGAAAATTTTAGCAGGATGTTAAACTGTAATGTCTGTAAAATATAATTTAAATTTGTTGTTTTTGTTTTTGTTTTTTTTTTTCAATTTTAAATTGTATATTTACGTAAACATGTACTTAGACCTAAGGAACCACACAGATACAATACAAAAAAAGAACAAATTATACAACAAACCTACAAACCTATTAAACACACACACACACACACACACACACACACAAATAGAAAAAACAAAACACAAAAACAACTAAAACAACAACAACAACAAAATAATATTATCAACTCCTCTTTACAATGCTTATATAATTTAAGTTTTAACACAGGAACATTTTGTGATATAGCATTAGATCCTGTTGTGATCAAATAAAAATGTGTTTAGTATTTGTGCATATTTCTGGTGTAATTCAATTCTTCCAGGAAATAATCATTTAAAAAATAGAAACAAGTAAAAAATTGCCTTTTTAACAGCGTCATGATATATCGTGATATATCGGATCGTGATCCTTGTATCGTGATTTGTATCATATCACCAGATTTTTGCCAATACACACTCCTAGTCACTGCCAATAGTCTAAAACAGGATTGTGCTGCTTACAAATTAACATTAGTAGTGCAAATAGAATGCTAATCCATGACTTGGGGTGGGCTAAATCTTAAACAGACCTAAAAATAAACAGTAGATTCTTCCCATGATCTGTGCAACAGCAGCCGAGGGGTGATTACTAAGCAAAGAAACATGAGGGAAAGTTAAAAACAAGGAATTACACACTTTAAGGAGACGACTTGTTTACCACAGGCAAATTTTCATTTCTATGAGCCACATATGGGCAAAATAAAAAAGTAAAATGCTGTATACACACAAAAGAACAATAAAGCAAAAGAAAGAGAATGAACCAATCAAGCAGGAGCTACGGCAAATGTATGTGATAAAAGCTTTACCACGTACAAGGTCAACACATACATGTCAATGGACACACGCAAACAGATATACACATAATACACACACACACACACACACACACACACACATAAAGTGTCCTAAACAGTTTGTTAGCTGTCCTAAAATAAATAATTTGGTTAAGTTTGTTGTCAATGTTGCTCTTCATTTTGTTTAAACAAAATACCAGTTTACTCTCCTGTTAATGTTGCACTTCATGCAGAATTTTTTCATTGATATTTTTCTTCATAATGTGAACTGACAGAACTGATTAGATTTTTTTTGTTTGTTCAAAACTACCTTTCAGGGAAAAGTGCAATACTAATGTTTAAAATACATTTAGTAATATTAATAATTTATTATATTTTCTATTTGATTTATAGCAGCAGAATTATATTATTCCTGTTTTTCTATATTCTATTGTCTCCAAAAGTGGGGGGAAAATGTTCAAAAATTCATAAATGTATTAAAGACATTTTGAGGGGTTTTCTGTCTTCCCGTACCGAACCGAAAAAAACCGAACCGAAAAAAACCGAACCGTGGCTTTCAAAACCGAAAACGTACCGAACCGAAAATTTTGTGTACCGTTACAGGCCTGGTATATAATGTTTTCATAGATATACATCCTGTTTTCATAGGTAATACATACTGTTGATATTAATATTTTTCATAGATATACAGTACATACTGTCACATACTGTTAATATTGTAAATATTGTGTAAATTCATATTTTATATCTATTTTTACCCCACCCCCTGAAGGGGAGGCAAGGGGTATTGTTTTGGGTTTGGTTCTTTGTTTGTTTGTTTGTTTGTTAATACTTTAGGACCAAAACTATTGGTTGAATTCATACCAAACTGGGTTTATTGATTGCCAGTGACCCAGAATAGATGTGATTACATTTTGGGAAAACTAGGTCAAAGTTCAAATTCTTTTATAAATTTTTTAAATCTTTTTTTTCCCCCCATTTTCTTGTAATGGGCGAAATTTCACGTCTATAAAAACATCAGTTTTGTTTCAATTTACGTCAGACTTGGCACATATATAGAGGCAATTGATATGGTGACATCAGCACATGCATAGACATGATGACATCAGCTGGATCAATGCTAAAATAACCTACAATATGTGCGAGGGGGAGGGTTTGTTGAGCCTGGCACCACTTGTTAATTTTTTTTTAATCGGGTGGGGGAGCTTGTTCCCCCCCCAACCCCCCCACCAAAATTTAATCATTTCTTCCTTGTGCCAGTATCAACATTTCCTGAAAATTTCATGCAAATCCATCCATAACTTTTTGAGTTATCTAGCTAACAAACAAACAAACAAACAAACAAACACGCATGCACACACGCAAACACACAAAGCAAAGTGATCACAATACCTCCTGGCGGAGGTAATTACCTATATTTTCATTCATGCAGGTTTTGTCTTTATACTATATTTCAATCCTTTTAACCATTGCAATGGATGCACAGTGAATATATTAACCATATCATAGATTAGTTCAGTCTGTGTATGTACCCTCCAGCTAAAGGTCAGCTGTAGCCTCTAACCTTTGTCATATATTGGATCATTGAACACATTATTGCCCTTGAAGTGTGACAGGTTAAGAAAAGTAGCACAAATAAACAAGAACCCCCTGGTGCTCTGGAATCAAAATGTTCATTTAGTTCCATTTAGTACTGATTACAATGTGTTTGTATGTTTATGTGCTGTACATTATTACTGACAATCTCATGGGCGTCTTTGTTTGTTTGTACACGCTTAAGTTGATGAGAGGGTTGTCTGTGTGAAATTCTGCATCTGAATCACTGTGTTTGGATACAGCAGTGAATATGATCATAAACCAGGATGAGTGGGTTAAATGACCTATTATCAGAGAGTTATACTCAGTGTCATAAATACACACATTCATGATAGGACTGCCAATGGATAATGGATACTAGTGTGGAATATTGCACAAAATCTTTGAGTAACATTGATTATCAGCTTTCAGGAACACTGAAGAACAGGCTTAGGTGCATTTTGGAGTTTATTCAGATTGAAAGAGTTTTTATTGTCAAGAAGTTGAATTCAATCAAATAAGTGAATGATCCTTCATCTGATTTGAAAAACAACAACATGAGTGTAGTTTTACATAGAATATAGCAACATTTATCTACATGATAACAAATGCATTATGCTTTGTCCATAGAGGAACTGAACTAAATTAGCTAACATAAGTAAATCATTTACTGTACAGTTGAACTCTTTGTCATAAATATATATGGATTTTCTGAATTTTCTCTGCTAGCACTACAAATATATTCTAATAATGTGGAATATTGGCGAAAATCTATCTATCTATCTATCTATCTATCTATCTATCTATCTATCTATCTATCTATCTATCTATCTATCTATCTATCTATCTATCTATCTATCTATCTATCTATTGTTTATCTGATGGTTTAAGTGTCTCAAATACAGTATATGAGACACTTAAACACTTCATGATCTACTGCCAAAGAATGTTTGGAAGACTGTCCATATCTATGGCATAATGCAGTATTTCCTCAGTGTTTTATGGTAAAATGTATGCTCATTTACAAGCTGAACCTGCATCTATGTGGCGTGAACTATTGTTGACACCAACACATCACATGAGTTACTGCAGGTCATACACTGATGTATTCACCTAGACTGGATGATTCACGTCTAGGTCATTACAGAAAGCGATAACAGACATGCACAAAGTGGAGTGTGATTCCACTGTTTTCAATTTTCTCTGTGTTTTCTGCAAACAAACCAAAATAATCTGTTTTTGTGACATAAAATGTTGTTTCTGTACAGATGAGACAGCAGAGCGAAAAATTATTTCAGTGATACTTTTGCTAAATTTGTACATTAGTCTGGATATGGCATCGATCTCTGAGAGATACTGACAGACACCTTTTAGAGTTGTTCTGAAAGGGTTTTTAACAAAGTATAGGATAAAGTCTTACAAATAATTGAAGTAATCCTGGAGCTGATTTGTGTTACTGTAACAAGAAAATAGTAACATTTAACTTACCTACAGAGTTTGGGATAAATAACAAATCTACCACACTTTGTACCTTGAAATTGCCTCTAAGAATTCTAATAACACAATAATGTTTTGCACATTTGTTATATATTTCTTTAATTATCATATATATGTATGTATGTATGTATGTATGTATACAGGGTGGGGAAGCAAAATTTACAATGAACATTTAGGTGTTTTTTCTCAGCAGGCACTACGTCAGTTGTTTTGAAACCAAACATATATTGATGTCATAATCATACCTAACACTATTATCCATACCTTTTCAGAAACTTTTGCCCATATGAGTAATCAGGAAAGCAAACGTCAAAGAGTGTGTGATTTGCTGAATGCACTCGTCGCACCAAAGGAGATTTCAAAAACAGTTGGAGTGTCCATAAAGACTGTTTATAATGTAAAGAAGAGAATGACTATGAACAAAACTATTACGAGAAAGTCTGGAAGATACTATTAAAGAAGAATGGGAGAAGTTGTCACCCGAATATTTGAGGAACACTTGCGCAAGTTTCAGGAAGCGTGTGAAGGCAGTTATTGAGAAAGAAGGACACATAGAATAAAAACATTTTCTATTATGTCAATTTTCTTGTGGCAAATAAATTCTCATGACTTTCAATAAACTAATTGGTCATACACTGTCTTTCAATCCCTGCCTCAAAATATTGTAAATTTTGCTTCCCCACCCTGTGTATATATATATATATATATATATATATATATATATATATATATATATATATATATATATATATTTACATACATATGTGTGTGTGTATATGTGTGTGTGTTTGTTTTTTTTTTCTATTTTTACCCTTTGTTCTATTGATAATTTCTTTCCTGCTACTTTTTATTACACTTGAGTGGAGTAACTGTAACACACAATAATTTCCCTCTGGTATTAGTGTTAGGGATAAGTATTCTGATTATGAAAAGGGAAACCACTGACTGTAACTGAACATATGTGGTACCAGGTATAACAAACCCCGGCCCTTGCATGTATTGCATCTTATTTTGGCATCGATCCAGCTGATGTCATCATGTCTATGCGCATGCTGATGTCATCATACCAATTGCCTCTATATATGTGCCAAGTTTGAAGTAAACTGAAACAAAATTGATGTTTTCATAGACAGTTAAAATTCTGCCCATTATAAGTAAATGGAGGAAAAAAAAAAAAGATTTTAAAAATTCATACAAAATTTGATCTTTGACCTACTTTTCCCAAAATGTAATCAGATCCATTCTGGATCACTGGCAATCTATAAACCCAATTTGGTATGAATTCAACCAATAGTTTTGCTGCTAGACTGTTAACAAACAAACAAACTGAACCAAAAACAATACCCCTTGCCTCCTCTTCAGGGGGCAGGGTAATTACATTGAATAAATACAGGGTGTCCCATAAGTCTCCATATATAGGAAAAATAAAAGTTTCTTGACATAAACCATTTTATTTATATAATATGCTCTATATGACTGCCATTTTGTCGGGAACAAATTGATCCAAAACACTTCCTGTTTTTTTGAACTTGACAATAAGTTTTGCCACAGTGTCGTGTGTGATACTCGTCCCGTGTTTTCTGTTAAATGCTCTTGCAACCATACAACTGCTTGCTGAACCGGCCATCAAGATGATTTCAATTTGTTGCTCTTTATTCAAATGCATTCTTTGGGTTATCTGAAATATAAAGAAATACATGTTAGAACCATATATGTATGGAATGTATTATGTCTCCTATGTATGGGACTTATGGGACACCCTGTACATCATGTATCAGTTGTAGCATAATGTCACAAATGTACTTAATTTTTGACACATCTGTGATAATTTTGTAGACACATTCTAGTGTGGAACTGCACAAACGCATCAAAACTTCTGCTATCAATATGTGCATTTTTAGTTTCTGTGCCATCTTATCCATCAGTGACTTCCCTAATACAACCTGAGATGCACAAGGAAAATCCATTTGAGGCTGCAGTGTTATGACTTTTTGCAGCATTACAGTTTTTTCTCTCCATATTCTCTCTTTCCTGTCCATATTTCCTTTCTTGCCTCTGTCTTCTGGAGGCTAAAATCTCCCTGCTTCCATCAAAACATGCCATGCTGGTTCCTCTCCTCGGAGCTCCATTATAAATGTAGCTTAAATAGAAAAAACATGTCGTGGGATTGCCACACTCCAGATGGAATGAGTAAAAATAACACTCTCATGCATGTCTTAAAATAAGATGTTATATATCTAAAATTGAAAATAAAAGAAAGGAGAAAAAAAACGCTTATAATACTGACAACATTGTGCAGATTATGCTTGTGTATCAGTATCTGTGCATGAGTCGGAGTGATTTTTCAACTCTCAATAGCTTATTGTTGATCTAAAAAAAGTATTTATATTCATGTGTGTGTGCACTGTACATGCGTGGTTGAGCACTTTGTGGGCGATTTGTGCAGTAGATTCAAACCCCTCAGCACTCTCCATCTCTCTGTTCTTTTCTCTCTCTCCCTCTCTCTCTCGCCCTCTCTCTTCGTCTATCTCTCTCATTCTCTCTCCCTTTTTCTGTTTGAGTGGAGCAATAGATACACACTTCCAGCGAGTCAAGCTCCATTCCTGATATAGGTAGTAGATGTTCTGTTGTTCTTCAGCTTTGCCTGTGTTAGTGCTAGGATGTTCAGGCATTCCACCATCATTTCCTTCTCTACTGACTTCTGTGCTTTTGGGAACATTTTGGAAGCTAGTCAGCCTTTGCTTGAACAAAGTAGGAAACTTTCAAGATTCCTGTGTCGTTTCAGACCACTCTTTAGCTTTGTTGTTTATACTTTTCTTCCTTCTCTGTCTATTTTTTTTTCCCAGGATAACTGTGCCAGAGTGCTGCTTGTTCGCGGAGCTGATAAAGAAGTGAAGAACTACAACAGCCAGAGTCCATTTCAGGTAGAGTAAAAAAAAAAAAAAAATTTTTGACAAATGCAAAACTCATCTGATTGCATGTAAGTGATTATAGAGCATCGATTTTAGCTTTGACCATGGGGAAAACATTTTTAGAAGCAGCACATTTTCTTGGGCTCATTTGTTACCATGGCAACAGTGTAAAATGGCCAAGGTCACTTGTAACCAGGGATTCGTCTCTGGAAACAAATGTGTATCTGGCCATTACAACATTTGTTCCAGATAAACAGTGTTTATAGTAGCTTCAAGTGTGATGCATCAAGACTCCATAGTGACTATTTACACACTCATCCATGATTAGAGCCCTTAGTTGTTTGTTTGTTTTTTTTCTAATTCAATGTAGTTTTAAAATATTGAAGAAACATATGTTGAGTTAATCCAACTTATTTAAAGTACCAGTGGAATTCTTACAGTAATTGAAAAAAAACAACAACAAAAAACTGGAATTAATTATAAAATTATGAACTGTGGCGTCATTGGGACATGTTGAGATGGAACTGAATATAACTGACATGGATGAACGTAGTTACAAGATGTCGAATGAATAATGCACCACGTCACCCTTCACAAATATGTAGTTGGGACTAAAATTAGCTCTTGAGTATAAACACTTAGCGTGTGTTACTATATGAGTTTTATGTTTGTACTGTTTCCAACCATGTATTCACCTGGAGCATATCCATCCCAGCGTTGCTCTGAGTCGCCGAGTTAGCTTGACTGAGTCATAACCTACACCCATGTTACAAAAGAAACTTATTCAGGCAGGCGTTTATGAAAGGCAGTCCCACGGGGTCCTCAACTGTCCTCCACATCCACTCCAATGGAACGCTTCATTAGCAGGAGCGCTTCATAAAGGCAGTGAGCCTGGGCCGGATGGAGATGGCATGACTGTATTAGTCATAGACTGAGCCTTCTGCTGCCATGGCCTACATTTAGCTGCTGTTTCATGTTGATGTTTCCTGCAGTTTTTTTTATTTCTCATCCCACTGATCAGTTAAAGCTGCTGGACTGAAAGGGACACTCTTATCCAGTGAAGTGCTTTTGTTTGGCTTAGTCATAACTATTATTTAAAACATGCATTTTAAGGAATTATGTGAACTTCAGGAGTAGAGATGATGTTATTGTTTTGTTTTGTTGCATAATCACAGGTGCAGTTAAGTCAAGGTGTATCAGATACATTGAGTCTGGACAGCATGTACAAATACACCTACACACTACAGTGACAAAACACAATACAGTGAAAAATCAAGGACTTTATAAAAGTGGCAGCAAGGTCACCCACTGATTTGTGTACTGCTGTTTTGAAGCCTCCATTTTGGAAGAGGGTTTGCACGTAACGTCACCGTGGTTACGCCCACTGAGTGGCAGAAAGAGGGAAGAGCTGTTGTGAGATTGATTGTATGAACAGGTTTGAAAAGCAGACGGAGCAATCATTTTACAGACACCGAAAGACAAAGAAAAGTGAAGTAGATGAATCCACAAATCCCGGAAACCAAACCTAGATTTGTGGATCCCGTTTGGTGTCAGGTAACATTAATTTATGCTGTATTTTTGGGTAAAATCATACCTTAAATGACGTATTGTTTTGGCTAACGTTATTTCTTAGTAAAGCTCTTGGTTTCATGATCAGATCTTTCATGGTTTTTGTCTTCATTTTGTGATTCTGAACTTTGTGCTCTATGTGATTTGTAAACTAACTTAAACTGAGGCTAACCTAGTTTTTCAAATATGGGGGAACTGGAGAATAAAGCTACGACTGCGTATTAGGGCCACATAAGAAAATAAAAACACCTGTCACTATGAGTATACAGTCATAATATATCTATATAAAACCTGTAATTTTATGATAATGAAGTCAAATCCAAAAATAATCACAATGTTTTGAGAATAAAGTCGTAGTTATAAAAAAAAACCTCATAATTTAACAAAAATGTCATTCGTTTATGAGATTAAAGTCATCATATTCCAACAATAAAGCCATAATATTACAAGAATAATGTCGTAATTTAAAAACAGGTGGGAAACATATAATTTACAAGAATACAGTGGTCCCCTACATGTCCACAGCAGTAGTATCTGTGTAAAGTACTTAATATGAACTAGATGTAAATCTCCTCAGTCCCAGCAGATCATGCATATATTCACTGGGGTCAGTCCACAGTCTACTGTAAATGCACTTTGGATCAGCTGGTTCAGGGCCCTAGTTTTGGACCCTGGTTGTCAGTAATGATGAAACCATGTACATGTGTTTCAGGTAAAAATAGCAATGATCCCCTACACCCTGGATGTCCGGATATGCGATTTCGGGCCACATGTCAATGTTCATGGACCACTTGTTCTTTGGTAGCTCGTACGGATCCATGTCCAGTCCAATTGTCCTTCATTTAATTTCATATTTCACATTTTCCCGGTCTCGCTGTGTTTACTGCTATACTCTGTCATGTTGAGCAGGTTGGTTTTTGCCACTCAGTCTGACTTAGAGGGGTGTGGCCCGGGGGGGAAGTGACGTATGTGCATACCATCTATATGATCGATACCATCTTTACTTTTTGGAGCCAGAAGTGAGAGGACTGGGCTAGTGGTTGAAACACAGCAAGCTAATGCTGCTGCTAACTTACTGAAAACACAGATCATGGGTGAGATTGTTAATGGTGCAGTGTGTAATTTTAGAGGAATTTAAGAGAATCTTCACACCTTACTTAGAACTTGTGTTTTCTGCTGTGTGTTTGGTGCCTCATATTGAGCTGTGTGTCTATATAGGGGCTGAGTCGCCTCCATGGAGTTGACTGTGGTTCTACAGTCACTCAGAATGTTCATACTGGTCTAGAGTTTATATCCCTTTAACCAAAAAGGGTACAAAGTTAACAAAACCAAGGGACAATAAGTTTGTCTCTAAAATAGTCTCATAAATGTAATACTGCTGGTGGCCACTGGGGGTGACTCTGAAATTTTGCCTGAGTCAGTTATCAAGGCATCATTCTGGTCTCATTCATTTTATTTGGATGGTCTGATAAATGTGCAGATCCATGTTTAGGTTTTTCCTCCTTTAAATAAGGTATTATGTGAAATCATAGTATTTTCTGTCCGTCAGGCTTTGTTTGACTTGTGGGAGTGCTCACTCACAGACCAGGTTGGGAAATAGGGATGGGAATCTTTTACCATCTCACAGTTCGATTAGATTCCCATTTTTGGGGCTGCAGTTTGATTCAAAAAGATTTTTGATTCAAACCTATTTTATTCATAATGATTTCTGCTTCAATCTATAGGTGTACAAAGGTTCCTCATGATCTACTCCAGTCTGCTTTGCAAAACGGACTGACAAATGCAGACATTAAAATGTCTTTCACATTTATTAAGTTTTCAGCATTTATCCATGCTTGGCAGGGAGTATGGTGAGGCATAGTATTGTGTTGGTTTGCCGCTGAAGGCTGACTGTGTCACCGTGTCCATAAGCTCTAGGTGATGCCTGCTGACAGACTGAGCTCATGAAATCGCATTGTATGTGACGCCATTTTATTGCATTTGGCATGCTATATGGACGCATTTTCATCATTCGTGTGTTATTTAATGGCATTTGTTGGCATGTCAATGCACTAGCCGCTAACCCTACCTCCTCCATCAGTTTCCTTTGTTTTGGCGCTCACCGCACATGTGTATGTTCCAGAACCAGCGTGATGACATCAGGCATACAAACTAAGACAGACTGCCGATGGATTTGTTTAATTTTTTTAAAATCAATTTTGGGACATTTTAAATCAATTCTGAATTTTAATAAATGAGAATCGTGAGTTTTGTACACTGTAAGCCCGGATAAGTAGAGTTTACTCAAAAAATTTGAGGCAAGTGATTGCACTTAAATGATCTGAGTAATGATTGACTAATCAGTTGGTTTAAGTAGGTTCAACTTTAATGCTAAAAGTATTGAACTTAATAGTTTCAGTAGAAAACACTAAAGGATTGTGAGGGATCTGTCACATCCAGGGAACAGACATTTCAATTTCCTGCCCTCTGGAAGGTGATACAGATCCCTACAGAGCCGGACAAACAGACTGAAGAACACCTTTTATCCATGGGCTGTCCGGCTCCTAAATGCATAATCTCCCCTCCTCCTGGGCATGTGCAATAACAATAGCAGTTTTAATTGTGTAATAATAGTTTTTATATATTTATTCTTCTTATTCTTCTTTTAACTGTATTTATTGTCTTTTATGCCTTTGAAATTCTTATATGTTTACACTTTATTTTTGCACTGTGGGTGGGAAGTACCACTCCAATTTCATTGTTTGCTTTTTGCACAATGACAATAAAGGCTATTCTATTCTATTCTATTCTAAAAGACAAGTTATTTGTACTTTAAATCTGTTAAATCTGTTGTAAAAGTTGTAAAATGAGTTCGGGGCTAGACGTCTAGGCCGTGAGTGGGGTCAGCGGGCGGCCAGTGTGGCCGAGCCGGAAAAATCCCAACGGCACCCCAACTAGGGAAAAACAGAGGGATGTCAAAAAACAGACCAGGTCATACACGGGAAGGCAATACGATAGGCAACGGGACACGAGGGACAGGCTAAACTCACGGTCAGTAATCCAGGCAATGGGTCGAACACACAGGTAATCGTTGGAGGCTGAGGTACACAGGGGATTGGCAGAATCAGTAGTCGGACAAACGAACCAGGTCACAACAGACGAGCAGGCTGAACAGGAACAGGCAGAATTGGTGGTTGGTAGACCAAATTGGTCGCAACGGGCAGACAGACAGGATCCAAGAAACACTGGTAAGTAAGCACACGAGAGAGCAAACAAACTGGCAGAGACAGAGGGGAAGACACAGGGTTTAAATACACAAGAGGGCGGGAAGACAATTAGACACAGGTGGAACACATCAGGGCGGAGACAGATAATCAGGAACAGGTGAAATAATCAAGGAGGGGAAGTAAAAAGACCAGACATGACACATGAGGGAAACTTAACAAAATAAAACAGGAAATGATAGACAAAACAGAAAAGACAGACAAAATCCAGACACTGTCTGGAAGCTGACATGACAGACTAATTTTCTCAGTTCCAGCCAGATTAATTTATCATTGATTAAACAAGTTTTTTTAAGATAATCAAACTCAAAATCCTATTCCTGTCCAAAATAGTTATGAAATTATTCAACTTAATATATTGTAGCATGAATGGAAGTTAGCTCAATGTCATTTGCCAGTACAGGAAGTGCTTTTAATTTGACAAGACATTAAGATTTCCATTGTACAATTACAGTCTTAGATAAACAGGAAAGCCATTGTTCTTCCTATGGCTCTGACTCATGATGCAGCTCTACAAAAATACAAAAACAAACACAAAAAGGCCAATAAACACTGCCATACACACATTAAATCCAAATTAACACTAACACCACAACCCCACTGAACCCCTGCACAGAAAAATAACACATTTTCAACAACATGCCCAATACCCACAATGCAATGCGAAGATAAAAAAAGGTGTGGTCATGACTAAAACTTAGTGATTTAATTCCATTCAACTTAAACTTTTTCGTACTTTCAACCATGTCTACAAATTAGTAGAATATACATAACATTTTATAGTAACATCATAAAACTTAAATAATTTAAGTGCATTGTAATTAAAGCATTTTAGTAAATACAAATTCCGGGCTTACAGTGTATGAACTGATTTTTTTGGCACACCTTAATTGGAAAACACATTTTTTCCTAACAGACAATGCAACAATGTTGTCAAATGACTTTGTTACTCAGTTTTGGACGAAGTTGACTGCTTAGCTCACACACGAGCCCTTGGACTCTTAGCTTCTGCAAATGTCACCCCTTTTGTCTAAATACGGTCACTTGTGACTCCAAAAAGCCAACATGATGATACCCAAATTGCAAACTAATGGTTTTAAAATGGTAGTTCAAAAATCAATGGCTGAAACTATAGGTTAATAGTTTTTTCCAGCTAACCTAGAAAAGGGGGGTGATCAAGATGTTGCAATCTGCAACTCTTTTCAGTTTGAAATCTTGACAGAGCAGTGGTCTTTGATGTGTCACTGCTGAAGTCCAGACACTCCCACTAAGGAGTTTATGTCATTCCAACCATGTCACCAGACCATCCTGACTCCCCTTTGTCACCTATATTTCATCCCTTATGTTCCAGTGTGATAAAATGGTGTAGGGCTGATGGATGTCACTAAATAAAAGGATGAACTGAACCTTGGGTCATAATAATTAGGTTTTCTATGAACACATTTTCATTAGTGTGATGAGCTCCAAAAGTCATATTTTATTCTATTCTATTGTATAGAGTCATATTGTATTCTACAGTAATTTCTAAGTCGATCCATTCTCAAACTTGTGATCTAGGGCAAATGATAAACTAACTAAGAGCAACAGAAGAACGCACATGAAGATTAGAGGTAGTTGGTACAGGTCCAAACAATATAACTGATCATTTCCAATATGTATTAATAGGTTACAATTATCATAAAAGTGTTAAATAACTGAAGATTGGAACATGAATAGTTAAAACAATCATCTATTGTTTGGAGTTTCAATTAGGTCAAGAAAATCATTCATGTATTAACCCTCAAAGACCCAGTGCTACTTTTTTTTTTTTTTTCCTCTCTATGTAACCTTTCTTAAGCAGTTTATCACTATATTACCCTCTGTATTTTGTGGGGGGGGTTTGTGTGAAAATCATGTATTTTCCTATATTTAATTTACTGATCATGTAGATGTTCCTTAAAACTCAGATTAAAGTTGAGGGTTATGATATCAAAAACACAGAAAACTCAAGAAAAAGGGACTTTTTCAACAAAAATCTATCATTAAGTAAACATAAAATCAAGTGTGTCCATCCACTGTCATTGATCCAACTCCATGAGTTTTACTGGTGAATTAATGTTGTAGAAGATGATGGTGTTTCCACGTTCACTACGGAGCCTCTGAACATCGAATGGGTCATATCTGGTGACCATGAAAAGATGAAAAACTGTATTTTACACCAGTTATTTACTTGTATTGATAAGAATTAGTGGCTCAACAGGTATTAAACAGTTTAGATCAGTAGATGCGTCTGGTCTGTGATGGACATTTGGGTCTTTATGGGATAAACAGGAATTTTGAAAACATCTAATGTGGTAGATTATAGATTTTTCAATTATTTATTTATTTATTTATTTATTTATTAGGGACAGTGCATATTAATGAACGTCTACAACAATTGCAGCTGTAAATATGCCAGATTGTAGCAGCAGTGCTAATTTCCATCTGTAGTCCCTAGGCAGGTGACAGGAAAGACAGTTGACAAAAAGGCAAAACATCATAAAAACACACAGAACAACACAGTGAGGACAATCTACTGATGGTCACAGGCTTGGTTTTCCTTCATCCAATGTTTAAGTTGTGATTTGAAGGAGGCATATGATTGTGAGTCTCTTATGTTGAGTGGTAAACTGTTCCCATATTCAGTTCCAGTGACTGAAAGTGTAGTTTGTCCAAATATAGTCACTGAGTACATGCAGCTCCACTAATACATAATAATGAATTATCCACAGGCCTAATTACCACTTTTCTATCACACCAACACATTTTCTAGGGAAGGGGCGAATACTTACCGTGATTCATAACAGGAAAGACCATGTTTTTAGTCTTTCAGATTTAAAGAATAGGTAATGCAGAGTTTTAAACCAAATATTCAACAATCATACAAGCAGAATTGTTATACAAGAAGCACAAACACATTCTTTTCCTGACAGTATCCTCAACAGAGCAGAACAACAAGCAGCCACTAGACATGCTGTGGACTCTCACTCGTTTTCAAGTGGAAAACTTGCTCTCTTGCTCTTACTATCTTTATCACAGTTGCACTCTCCACCTACACACGAAGCCAAGAGCTGAATGCAAGTTCACGCCTGTTTTCAGGTGGCATTCTGGGAACTGTAGGAAACCAGTAAGTTGGCAGATGAGGTTCAAAGAAACAAACAAAATAAATGTTAATTAAACATTACACATTAAAACAAACAACATTATTCACTTTTCTATTTATTTTAGTGTCACCACGTTGAAGTGAGGACCTGTAATGCAGGTGTGAACACTGTTAAACACATTATAATTGGAAAAAGTATTTGTATCCTTTGATGTAACCCCCTTGCACAAGGTCTAAACAATGAGAAAAGGTTTTTTTGGGTTTTTTTGGTGTGTAACAATGTATTATGTAACTACACTGAATTATGTAATAACTCAACAATGTTAAACATTTATTTTCTACTAATGCACAGCATGAATGCACTATGTTTTAAAGTTTCCCACATTTGATTATAAATTAGTGTGATTAACTAATTAAATTAAAGTGATTCATCACCATTTATTATGATTTTATCCTCTGTATTTTGTGTTTTTTCAGTGTGAGTCATGTATTTTCCTGTATTTAATTTACAATCATGTAGATGTTCATTTAAGATTAGATTAAAGTTGAGGGTTATGATGTCAGAAATAGAGAATACTGAGGAAAAAGAGAATATTTAGCCTATATAAATAAATAAATAAATAAATAAATATACAGGGTCCTCACTAGGATTTTTTCACAGCGTAGGGGCACCATGTAGGCGGCGCACGCCAGTACATGGCGCGACTTTTGTAGGGGGGTCCGGGGGCATCCTCCCCCGAAAAATTTTGAAATTTATAACTCTCTGAAACACTATTTCCTGCTTTTTGAGGGGCAAATTTTGAGGAATGATGCCAAGTGTTTGTCGTTGTTACAACAATGATTAAAAGCAAAAACTGTTTGTTTTTTTTCAATTTGTGAATGGTAATTATTGATGGGAATTATTCCATGTGGGATAGTCGGAGTGGCACTCACTCTACACACACGCACAGGCTAAATTTCAGACATAATTTTCCATGGGTGATTGGTCCGTTTAAATAAGATAAATTGATTGAAGTCTCATTGTTAGCCAATGAGCGTAAGGCAGGGGTGCCCAATCAACAGCTACTATCCTGCATGTTTTAGATGTATCCCTCTTCCAGCACACCTGATTCAAATGATAAGCCTATCATCAAGCTCTGCAGAAGCCTGATAATGACCATCAGGCGTGCTGGAAGAGGGAAACATCTAAAACAGGCAGGATAGTAGCTCTCAAGGACCAGGGTTGGACATCCCTGGCGTAAGGCAAGTGATGTTGCCGGGCGGGCGTCAGACAATACCAAAGCACAGAAAGGGGTGTTGATTATATTGTTCTCATTTCCTGTCTGCAGCACTTTGCGCCAAGACAAAGGTAGGGCTGCACGATTTTGGCAAAAAATAATTTTTTCCACCACAAACTCGATTTTCGATTTTGAGTTCGATTTTTGGGTTAAACTAGAAAAGACAACAGAAGTCAGCATGTTATTTTCATGAGCAGCCCACAATGCAAGCCACTGCTCCCTACCTCAAATCTGTGATGGTATCACGTGATGGGCCCACAGAATTTTTTTTTTTTTTTTCATTAAATCTTTATTGAATTAGGTAGAGTATACAAACAATGTGTACAAGAAAATAACATAACACGTTTGCCAAGGGGAATAGAATACACTACAATACAATGTCCAAATCAGAGCAAATACTGATGGTTTTTATAGCCTTTTTGTTTCCAGATTTATCTAACAGCTTTAAATAAAGTTCAACATCTTTCAAAAAATAAATAATATTTGGTTTTGTGTTAAAGAACTTACATTTGTGAATGAAAAATTTAGCAAGTAAGAATAAATAAATAAATAAATAAATAAATAAATAAATAAATAAATAAATATATATATGTTTTTGGTTTTTTTTTTCTTTTTTGGGTATCTGGCCGACAGAAGTCATACAAATGTAAGTCAGCGACAGGCATCAGTCGTGGGACCACATAACATGAGTGATCCCCATGCGGTTCTATTTAAATTGGGGAATCTATGCGTGGAAGAGACTGACCCAGGACACGCTAGAGGGATTCTATCCCCAGAGCTGGTGGATGTGTCTGGGCAGAGGGCTGTCTGGGCTCCTCTGCTGAGGCTGATGACCCCACGACCTGGACCCGGATCGGAAGAAGACGGTACTGTGCGGATCCGGGACAACATAAGATGAGTGATCCAAATACAGCTATATTTCAGTTGCAGGATCCGTGCGTGAAACATCAGCTTACATTGGTATCACTACTGCGGGTTCGTTAACAGATTTAACAGATTTAAAGTCCGGTCATTACACGGACTTCTGTGAAAGACCGCTGTCACAGATAAGAGGAAGAGCCTACGGTAGCCCGCAGGCACGCGGCCCGGAAGCACAAGAAAGATGAAATCAATTTCACGATTTCCCTTTTTTAAAATCATCCTAATTAAAAAATCAGATTTCAATTTAAAACCGATTAATCGTGCAGCCCTAGACAAAGGAATATATTTTTTCAAATTCAAATCTCGTTATCCTTACGCTGGATGATCACACACACAACAAAACACCGCTACGCTGGTTGAAAGACAGCGGAGCGGGTCAAATCACAGCGTCAGGGTCCCCTGAAACAGCGTTGGGGGCAAAATTACAACGAACCCTGATATATATATATATATATATATATATATATATATATATATATATATATATATATATATATATATATATATATATATATATATATATATATATATATATATATCCTACTATATAATGCACGTTCTGTGTCTATCCGATCAATGTTGCAGCACAGGAGGGCATTTGTACAGATTTTCCTCAGCCTTTACAGGTCCGATCGCCGCCAAACTCACCAAATGAATAGAAACATTACCTGACTATCTACCAGGCACAATTTTATGTCCGTATTCAAATGTTGTGAGGTATGCTGGGCAATTTTAGCATCTCATGCTATTGTACAATGGCACCATGGGTACAATGCTGCTAGTATATATATATATATATATATATATATATATATATATATATATATATATATATATATATATATATATGTGTGTGTGTGTATATATATATATATATATATATATATTATATATATATATATATATATATATATATATATATATATATATGTATACATATCAGTCAATCAATCAGATATTATTTATATAGCTCCAAATCATAACAAAAATTATCTCATGACACTTTACATACAGAGTTGGTCAAAACCAGACTCTAAGCCAATTTACAGAAACCCAACAGAATCCTCCAGGAGCAAACACTTATATATGTATATACACAGGTATATACATATGTCAATCACTAATTGAACTTAAACCAAGTGTCTCCATCCACTTAATCAAACTCCATGGGTTTTACTGGTGAATCAATGTTGTAGAAAATGACAGTGTTTCCATGGTAACTACAGAGCCTCTGAACGTCCAAATGGGTCATATCTGATGATGACCATGAAAAGATGACAAACTGTGTTTGTCCTGAATTATTTCAACATATTAATAGGTTTAGTGGTTCAAAAGTTATTAACAGTTTAGATCAGTAGATGGTTTTGGTTTCCAGTGGCTGTTTGAGTGTTTATGTGTTACTTTTTTTTTTTTTTTTTTTTTTTTTTACCTTTAAAATCTAAATTTCCTTTTAAATTTAAATGTTCTGAGAAGAGGGATTCTAGAGGGATTCTATCCCCAGAGCTGGTGGATGTGTGGATGTCTTCTGAGAAGACATGAGACTTCAGCATCTACTCCTTGCTGTGTTTTCAGGCTGGGGAAATTCTACTTTTTGATTTAGATTTTCACTCATCAGATAGACAGACTTATGATTGACAGCTGTAATTACAAATCACTGATCAAATTCTGTTAGACACGTCTTGTACATGATTCCAGTGCTTTACATAGAAGCTCCGAAAAATGGATTCACATTTCTATATGAGGATGAAAAGGCACCAGGTCCTTCACTCTGGATCAAAACTCAGCTTTTAAACCAGAAAGAAATAATGATTTGAAAAAGATTTTTAGCCTCACTCAACTTTACCCTATTACATTTTAACTAGCGCATTGATCCATAGGGAACCATATTAATACCAATGTCAAGGGACTGAAGTTAGTAAATGCGTTGTTCTTGTTTTTAACTTCATTTCCCATCATGCAGCATGGTACTGGGCTTCCGGTCAACTGAGCAACGTGATTGTATTCCAAAATGACTAATATCTCCCAGCATATTGGTCCTTTCAACTTGCCAAGATATTTAATGTGGAGATGGGACTATTCCTCAACTGTAGGTGCCAATTGGCTAGTTAAAAACATCTCAATTTCTCAGAACTGTGCAGATACACACACACACACACACACACGCACACACACACACACACACTGAGACCTTCCAGTATTACGATATAGATAATCACTGTAATATGTAACAATTGCTTTCAAATTGCATACAGCTGTATACTATGATAGTGATATGATAGATTATTACATGATGAAGTGAAAACCTGGACTGGCCTGCACAAGGTCCTGACCTCAGCCTCTTTTAGTGACCATCAGAGGCTCAAGGGGACTCATTTCCCAAAGGCATCACCTACTGACCATACCTTGTTATAAGACCAGAGCAGTCCACATGTTTTGGGGATCATCATAAAAGTCCAGATCCAGCCACTGTCATACACACATAAGTTAAAGCAACCCCATGGAACTTTTGCTTGTGTGGTCCCCCTAAAGTCAAGAAACAGTATTGTCTGTAACAACTGTCGTAAAATATGTATCTTGGTAATATTTGTGCATTTGTTGACAAGCCATTGATGCTGGCAAACTTCCTGAGGCAAGACAATTAATGGTTTTTTTTGTTGCTAAAGTTAATTTGTTTTTGATCATGTAATAGTTTGCTATACTATGTTACAAATAAACACTAATTTTAGATGACATTTAGTCTATATAATGTATATTATTATGAACGGAGGCAGAAAAGCCAGGTGTAGATTACTGCATAAAGTGAGACTTTTATTTTCTTTGGTCAGGATATGTACAGTCAGTCCAGCTTGGATTTACAAGGCTGACAATTAATACTGAACAAACAAGAACTCAAACTATGAATTATGAAAGAGCTGCAGCATCTGAAACTGAACTCAATGAACATTTGAAAGATAAACAGTACCACAGTGCTTCAGTTTCAGCTTCACAGTTTGTCATGTCTTTTATGTATTGGGATCGTCCCTCTCAATTCACCATATATTTTTATTAGTAAGTTTTTTATTGTTTTTTTTTTTATATCAATTACTTGAAATTTCAAGCGACCCCATCTTAAATCCAGGTGACCCCATATGGGGTCCCAACCCCAAGGTTGAAAAACATTGCCTTAATACCACTACTTTTACTGAACAATATCCCTTTTTACTGAATAATAATATTGTGACAGTAGTTAATCAGTGCTTGATTGATGTGAACTGTATAACACAATAACGTTGAAAGTAAAGCATACATATGTATTATTCATCTTACTACAACATCATCACCTCCTTCACATGGTGGAACATCTACCTCAACATTTTCTACTCCAGTCTCCGGCTGGCATACCATGTTACTGGTGGTTTCACCATCTCCATCCTCATCAGACTGACGCCAGACCACCTGCTGTTGCTGTGAGGGGAGGGGTGAAGCAGCAGCCAACTTAATACTAGCTCTCTCTCTACTACTTTTTTTTTTTTTTTTTTTATAAAGGTGATTAGATGAGGGGGTGGGACTCCTGGGCTGCTGTAGCCCCTTTCATAGGGCCACTGGGCCAGGTATTCTGAAAATGGGTAAGCCAGTGGGCCAACTGTCACCTCTATGCTGCAATACAAAAATCCAAATCTTACCAAGTGTATTTTTCTCATTTCTAGTCAAAATATCTCATCACACTTACAATACGACGTAATCACCTAAAGAGTAACTTTTCAGTGAGACATAAGAACTTATTTTTAGACAATAAAGCTTAAAAAATCTTATTTCAAGAAATCTTACCAAGATAATTTTCACTTTTTCCATTGGGAGATTTTTTTTTTTTTTTTGCATGAATTAGGCAACAACAAAAAAAAAAGTCTTGAACTAACCAAAAAAATCTGCCAATGTAACAAGTGAAAATTGTCTTGCTAAGATTTCTTGAAATAAGAATTTCAAGATCTATTGTCTGAAAATAAGCTCTTATATCTCACTGAAAAGTTACTCTTTAGATGATAATGTCTTATTTTATGTGTGGTGAAATATTTTGACTAGAGATGAGAAAAATACACTTGGTAAGATTTGGATTTTTGCAGTGTGAGTCTGCAGGTCTGTGGGCCAGTGCTACTCAAGGTCAAGGATTGTCCATTTAGATGAAAGATAAAACCACTGGGCCAATTATATGTCTATCTCCCCAGGCTGGGAGGGTTGCCATAGTTGCAAAAAAACCAAAAACAAAACGCTGTCCGTTCGGCTCCAGTACTGGTTCTCCATTGGTACTCCATATGGCCAGTCAAGCCCTCCTAAAGGGAGTGGGTGGTGGGCACGCCTGTCACATCAGCTGAGGAAGCTGATTTAAAGCACCGTCATTAGGAGCCAAATTAACAAGTAGAAAGTCTAAATGTTAATAAACAGCGACTGCCACAGCTGAATGAGGCAGACTTATGTTGTGCTTCTGCATGTGCACTTAATTAGGCCACTGTGTGGGTGTGTGTCTGCACCATCTGATAATATCATGTGTCAGTACAGTGTCATTGTGTGTGTGTGTGTGTGTGTGTGTGTGTGTGTGTGTGTGTGTGTGTGTGTGTGTGCGTGTGTGTGTGTGTGTGTGTGTGTACCACAGCTTAGTGTGATGGGCAAAGGAGGAAAAATAATTTGAGCTTTCAAACAGATAAAAAATTCATTTCCTTTATTTAATAATAATCCCCTTTAAGAGGTGTTCACTTCCTTCCCCCTTCCTCTATCTCGTCTGTCTTTTTTTTCTCCTTATACTGTATTTGCATCTTTCCTATCTAACCTGTGCTCTTCTAAGCTTTTCATCCTCTCTACAGTACCCAATTTCATTTTCTTCTTCCTCTTCTTCTAACTCACTCTATTTTCATCTCCACACTCTATCTCTTTTGCACTTTCCGTCGTGCCGTTCTACTAATCTAATTCTTCTTTGTACTCCTCATTATATTCATTGTCTCTTTTCATCTTCCATTTTCCACTTTTGTTTCCTGCCCTCTTTGCCCCCCACACATTCTTGCCGTCTTTCCATAGCCTTTGGCACAAACTGTAAGTCAGGCATGATTTCCAGTTTCATTGCTGTTTCATCTTATTATTCAGACTCATAAGAGGCAACATAGCATGACACGTCACACAGCACCATAAGTCACAATGTTGTTATAGTATTTAACCCATAAAGATCCAGTGCTACTATTGGGGCTATTCCCAAATGAATTCTCTCTATTTAACAATTCTGAAGTGATTTATCACCACTTATTATAGTATTATCCTCTGTATTGTGGGCTTTTTCACTGAAAATCAGGTATTTTCCCATATTTAATCTAGATGACCATAAAAGCTCAGATTAAACTTGATTGTTATTATAACAGAAACAGAGGAAGAGAACGTGACTTTTCCAACAAACTAGATCATTAAGTAAACATTAAACAAGTGTGTCCATCCACTGTCGTTGATCCAACTCCATGGGTTTTACTGGTGAATCAGTGTTATAGAAGATGACTGTTTCCACGTTCACCACGGAGCCTCTGAATATCAAATGGGTCATATCTGATGACGATGAAAAGATGACAAACTGTATTTACACCAATTATTTACATGTATTGATAGGATTAGTGGATCAACAGGTATGAAACAGATCAGTAGATGCTTCTGGTCACCAGCTGTTGTTCACCTTTTATAACTAGTTACATCATGATATTTGCACAGATAAGGTCAAGACTTCTGCCGAACATTTCTCCGAGTATGCCATAATTGTTTGTCAGCAGCAGCGGAAAATATGCCCAAACTTCGAGCTGATTACCTAAAATGATAAGTTGTTCGCTGTATTAATGAACTCAAGTAGTTGAATGGGACAGAGCGGCACAGCCAACAACCTGGGGGTGGGGGGGGTCGGTCATGTGCATTTAAAGGGCCAGCGCTCAAAACCACCTTTCTGGTGTCATTACTCAGAAATAGCGTTGAAGATGAACTTGTGGAGTTGAATTAATGAAGAATTCAGACCCAAGCAGAGCATTTACAATTAATGTAGACCACAGGGAAATGTTTTAAAATGCAGAATTCCATTCAAAAAAGCAAAATATCGGAAAACAGGTTTTGTTGGGGCGGCCATGGCTCAGGAGGTAGAGCGGGTTGTCCAATAACCAAAGGGTTGGCGGTTCAAATCCCGCTCTGTCCTAGTCAGTCTGTTGTGTCCTTGAGCAAGACACTTCACCGTCCAGTGCCACTCACACTGGTGTATGAATGTTTGGTGGTGGTCCGAGGGGCCATAGGCGCAAATTGGCAGCCACTCTTCTGTCAGTCTGCCCCAGGACAGCTGTGGATACAGGTGTGGTTTACCACCACCAGAGGGGGAGTGTGAGAGCAAACAAATAATGGGTCAATAATGTAAAGCGCTTTGAGTGACCAAAAAAGTGCTATAGAAATCTAAACCATTATTAAACTCTGGACCAAATGGGTTAAGTATATCCAGCCTTTCTAACCACATTTTGTGGAAGCCTGAACTGGAACTTTGACTTTACCTTATTCTCATTGTTTTTGCATTTATTATGGTTTTTAACGTCATCTAATCCCTTCTCCCTGATTTTATTTATTTTGTCAATTTGTACATGTTCTCTCTCCCAATATGTATAAAGTTAGTGAAATTTATAAAATATGTGCATGGCAGTGGTTCCAAAACTGCTCTTGGCATTATACATGTTATGCTCTGTAATATAAACTGCTATTCCAAAATAAAAAAATAAATAAAACAAAAAAAAGCAAAATATCACTCCTTTAACACTCATTGTGAGCATTGTAATTTATTTCTCTTATAATGTTTATAATCCTTCCTGGTTGATCCAGGCCCTCGTTGTTTCCTTTCTCATCTCTTTTGTTCTTCCATTGATTTATTTCATTGATTCCCTGGTTTAGGTTTGTTAGATTTGTTGCCTCTGCTGATGTTCGAGTCAGCTGCAAGCATCTAGAAATGCTGCTACACCCCCTTCCCACCCCCCACCCCCACCACTACCCCCAGATACCTCTGTGTTATACACAACCATTTGTCTCCTTGACAACCAGGGGAGAACAGGAAAAGAATCGCTGTGGGGGCGGTGATGGTGGTGATGGCAGTATATTGCTGAGGGTGGGTGGTGGAATGATAATGAGGGATAAATTGGGACTGTGTTTCTCATTGCTTATTGGTTGCCTGGTGTCTTATCATAATACTTCATTTAACCCTGTAAAGCCTGACGCATTAAATCACTGACAGAAATTCCAGTTATTTGAAACTGGAGCCTTTACTGGTCCTTCTGAACAACCAAAACATTTTTTTCAAATATCATTTTCCATGTATGAGTTTCAATTTTGTATCATATATGATACATCGGGTCTCAATGCTCAAATGTTGTTATTTTCGAACACAAAAGCATAATATAGAACAAACATGTGTAACAAGAAAAGCACTTGGAGAGCGCAGACCTCTGCCAAGACAGATCTGCCCCCCTCCCCAATCACCACCAAAATTTAATCATTTCTTCCTTGTGCCAGTATCAACATTTCCTGAAAATTTCGTGAAAATCTGTTCATAACTTTTTGAGTTATCTTGCTAACAAACACGCAAACAAACAAACACGTATGCAAACACACAAAGCAAGGTGATCATAACACCTCCTGGCGGAGGTAACAAATTGATAATTCCTTTTCAAAATGGGCAAAGTTCTGCCTCCTTCCTCATTAATTTAATCTTATAGTGTCACTGGAGAGGCCTCTGATGAATGAATTCCTCCCCCCTGGTGGATTATTCGTGTATTTCATGTATCTAATTGTATACATCAAGTTTTTCAAGACAAAAAATATCCCACTGATCATGGCTTTAAAACTCATGTATCAAATATGATACGGTCAGCGTTACAGGGTTAAATGAAAGTGGAAAAGTGAACAGTCGGCCTCGAGGCACAGCTTTAATAATAATAATAATAATAACAATGGATTGGATTTATATAGCGCCTTTCTAGACACCCAAAGCGCTTCACATTATTGACCCATTATTCATTCGCGCTCACATTCTCCCTCTGGTGGTGGTAAACTGCATCTGTAGCACAGCTGCCCTGGGGCAGACTGACAGAAGCGTGGCTGCCATTTTGCACCTATGGCCCCTCCGACCACCACAGAACATTCATACACCAGTGTGGGTGGCACTGGAGGCAAGGAGGATGAAGTGTCTTGCCCAAGGACACAACGGACTGACTAGGACAGAGCGGGATTTGAACCGCCAACCCTTTGGTTATTGGATGACCCGCTCTACCAACTGAGTCATGGCCGCCCCATCATCCGCCCCATTTACATCATGATGGATCTGTTCATTCTACACTCCCTTATGCCTGGATTCAAAGAATAAATAGAAGAAATTCAGCGCACAGAGACATTGGCAAATTAAATGAATAGATCGGACTGGATGATGCGCATGCACTTTTATTAAAACACTTGATCAACATCTTGTGCCTAAAGCTCTGTGCTGTAAAATCCTTTCAGAGGCAAAACATTTCTGTTGATAGCGCAGTAACTCTCACTGTACAGATAAGAAACAGTTCTCAGTCACATATCTAAGTGTTATTTCTCTAAAATGAACAGTCATATGAGTCGTTGGCTGCTGTAAGGTTCAGGAAACTCCTCAGTAATAACAGCTTCC
This sequence comes from Sphaeramia orbicularis, assembly GCF_902148855.1. NCBI lineage: Eukaryota > Metazoa > Chordata > Actinopteri > Kurtiformes > Apogonidae > Sphaeramia > Sphaeramia orbicularis. Next base: position 6,775,983 of record NC_043959.1, read on the forward strand.
TCCGGTAAGTAAGAATCAGGAGTGTGTAACCCTCAGGTCACACTAAAATGATTAGATTTCACTGAACTCTAACTCTAATTGGACAAATGTAATGTTGTCTTTCATCATTCTCATTGAAAGTGCAGTAATTTATTAACAAGAATGGAATTTAATCTTCATAATTTTGTTTTTATTAGTGTATTTTAAGTTGCGTTTTAACCCTTTAAATCTACAGATGGGGCAAGTCCTGTCCTACAGTACTTTTTCCATTTCTGCAGTCACTCAGAATAGCATTTTTTTGTTGCTTATTTAGTGTCTATCTTTGTTTCTCCTACAGGTTAGAAAGCTTATCACAATAAGTGAGGGGTATTCAACTGGCTGTAATCTAAACTGGACTTTTAAATCTATGTAAGCTCTGGTCCTGTTTCAATGTAATTTCAAAGTGGTTAAAATCTATCGATATTGAATATAAATGGAAACTAATTATACTTTTATTTTTTCTTTTGTTCGTACAAGGTATAGTTTTTAGATGTTACCTGTCACAGTCGAAAACTGTCAAGCAGGTAACATCTAAAAATAATACGTTGTCTGAACAAAAGAAAAAAAGAAAAGTATAATTAGATTTACAAAATGAATGTCATTAGCCATAAATGTAAACTATTCACAGTGTATTTAATTTGTTTCCAACTAAAGTGGACCCACTGTTTTTACAGTACCAGTTTTGTTTTTTGTTTTTTTTAACGATATTATTAAACTTTTTTTTTTTTTTTTTTTTTTTTTAGCTTTAAGTATTAACATCATTCATTTTGAATATGGGAAATATACCAGTGTTTTGCTTTGATACAGAATAAAGTCTGCAAAGATATGATTGAAAATGAGTCACAACATATTAACAAATATGTAAATAAAACCAGGATATTTTTTTCTAATTCCAAAGCACTTTTATTATCAGCATATGAACTCCAGTTTCTGGTATTAAAGCACTGGGTTTGTATTCGCCCCGCAAAATGTTATTCTTTGGTGATCATAAAATAATCACAGTTGAGAATATTTAATAACACCGGACCTCTAAAAGTTACTCCATCTGCTGTTTTTATTGTTGGTTACAAAGCCTGAGTCTATATTTTGTTGTAAAGCTAATATGTGGAGTCTTTCTTTCTTATGACATAGGATGTTCATGACTGTTTTTAACCCTTTAGGTGCCTAAGTTGTTGTTGTTGTTTTTACCCATAAGGACCCAGTGTGACTTTTGTGTCAGTTCCCAAATGAATTTTTCTCTCTATTTAACCTTTCCTAAGAGATGTATATTATAATATTATCCTCTGAATTTTGCATTTTTCCAGTGAAAATCATTTATTTTCCGATATTTTATTCACTGATCATGTAGATGTTCATTAAAGCTCAGATTAAAGTCAAAGGTTATTATATTAAAACAGAAAAAACTGGAGAAAAATTGACATTTTCAACAAACATATCAATAACTGAGCATAAAACAAGTGTCTCCATCCACTGTCATTGATCCAACTCCACTGGTTTTACTGGTGAATCAATGTTGTAGAAGATGACAGTGTTTCCACGGTAACTACGGAGCCTCTGAACGTCCAAATGGGTCATATCTGATGACCATGAAAATATGACAAACTGCATTTTACACCAATTATTTACATGTATTGGTAGGATTAGTGGATCAACAGTTTAGATCAGTAGATGCTTTTGGTCAACAGTAGATCTTTGGGACTTGGTGGGTTCATATTCAATTTTGATATCAAGATTTTAAAAAGTTCTCTGTTTCATTCAGTTACGTTGTTTGTAAGAATATTGTGACTTTGGTACTTAAAAGTTAACAGTATGTGTTGCAGTCTTTTCCTTAAATTAAGCTGTTTTAGTCCTAAATGAAGCCTAACCATTGATGTTGCAGATCAGATGCATCCATTACCCACTGGATATTTTCCAGCTGCACTGATGTACTTATGTCTCCTATCAGTCGGGGTGACAGATGAGAACATTGGCCGGATTGGTTGTGTTAAAGCATGTGTGCAAATAAACAATCACAGGCTGCATACTGATACAAACAGTACGTGTAAAGTGCAAAGACTTTCTACTATCACCACTTGACAAATTACCCTGAACACCTTCCACTTCTAAGGCTATGTTCAGACAGCAGGTCTTAATGCACAATTACGATTTTTTTTGTGTGCTCGTTCATATTACACGTTAAATGCAAATTCTATCAGTTTTGAGTATGAACAGAATGTGACCCTGATGTGACCTACATGTGCAAAAGAGGTCCTGACGTAATAAATGACCACACAAGCAATCACTGTGTTTATGGAAGCAAATATGGCCGTTTCTCAATACCAAGAATGCAGAGTACGGTCTTGTGAACTCGGTGAGTACGGTCTTGGTAAGAATGGTCTCAGAGAACGTACTTCCTGAGAATGCAAGTCTAAATCTATAATTGAACGACTGCATACTTGTGAACTTTCCTCCTTGTCTCTGCTGTATTTACACCATCTGCTCCCTAATGTATTTCCCTCAAATCACCACAATGTCTCTCCATTTGATTTCAAAACATTTGTACTAGTATTTACATGTCATTTATACATTTTGTATATTTTTCAAAACAGTAATACATGTTGTCGGTTCAACCACCACATGGCACACAGCCAAGCCGGCATGAACTGCATCTTGGGGATTATTTCCCAGCCAAGTCTACACGAGTCACCAACCAGTGCATCCTTGGTTTAAGCTAGCAGACAAGAACAACATCTGGGTATTCCATGCATTCTTGGTTTATGCGAACTTGCAATTGGAACAGTATTAGGGCTGTGACTGATGATGTTTCACGAGAATGCGAGGACGGAAGAACAGACAAGAATGCACATTGAGAAACGTGTTGTTTTTCCCACTGCTCCTCCTCCTGGGATGCAGAATTGTGATGTTTGTCGCATTTCAGTGATGTAAATGTTATGTATTTGGCTGTCAGCCTGAGCAAACTTTCCTGTATCTGTAAATTTAAAGCTGCGGGAGACTTTCATGACCAATTTTTCATCAAATCTGTGAAACCTCAGTCATAGTCTAAGTATCATGAATCTGTAAGTCTTTCTGTCATTACTCACCTGAATCTGTTGCATTACGGTGAACAGTTTCTTAGTGCCATCCACTATAAATAAACCATGTGTTTACAAACAGAGCCGGGAGGTAACTTGGGCATCTTTGGAATTTTGCATTGTGGGAAAGGGAGGTTCGCGCAGCCACCTGCAGCGGCAGCGCGACCATGTAATATTATATGGATGAAACAAACACGACATGGAAACAGCTGAAACGTGGAAACGGCTGAAACACGGAAACGGCTGGAGGAATATGCATAGAGAGAAGGGAGCTCCTGCCATTTCCACGTCATGTCTTTAGCAGCTGCCGCTGTCAGGCATTTTCCACAATGCACTTTGCGACAAAATTCCAAAGATGCGCGAGTTACCTCCCGGCTCTGTTTGTAAGCACATGGTTTGTTTATGGTGGATGGCACTAAGAAATTGTTCACCGTAATGCAAGAGATTCAGGTGAGTAATCACAGAAAGACTTAAGGATTCGTGATACTTAGGCTATGACTGAGGTTTTATGGATTTGATGAAAAACTGGTCACGAAAGTCTCTTGCACCTTTAATGGTTTTCTGCCAGTGTATTAGTACTTCATAATCTATGTGATGTTTTATTATGTTTGTTGTTTGTCCAGGACAACAGAGGGGAATTAGCTTCTCTGCTAAATCTGGTGCATGCATCTTGTTCATAAGATGTCTGACGAGTCTTTGATGAGACCAGGTGTGTTACTAGCATCCGAGCTCTCGGCCGCCATTTTAGCAACTTTGTTGGCAACAGTGGCTGCCACGCCAAGAGTAACTGGGCAGTTCAGAGTATTACTCACTTTAGATTTAGAACCGCCCATTGCACGACAGAGTTAGATCTATAACTGTTATCCGTCACTTTCCCGAATTGATTGTGGTGTTTACAGGGATATAATAACAGTTCAGCCGGGAGACCTCCTTCATGTGGCTTTCTCCTACATCATCACCCCAGGAAGACTCACCTCATATGCGTCTTGTTCTTTGCAACTCATGCCAATACACACCATCCTGTAACTAAATAAATAAATTTAAATACAAAATAAAGTTTGGATAAATGTGACCTGGCCGTTCAGATGGAAGTCGCATTGCAAAATATCAGATATGTATCAGATTTAGACCATACAGGGTGGGGAAGCAAAATTTACAATGAACATTTAGTTGTTTTTTCTCAGCAGGCACTACGTCAATTGTTTTGAAACCAAACATATATTGATGTCATAATCATACCTAACACTATTATCCATACCTTTTCAGAAACTTTTGCCCATATGAGTAATCAGGAAAGCAAACGTCAAAGAGTGTGTGATTTGCTGAATGCACTCGTCACACCAAAGGAGATTTCAAAAATAGTTGGAGTGTCCATAAAGACTGTTCATAATGGAAAGAAGAGAATGACTATGAGCAAAACTATTACGAGAAAGTATGGAAGATACTATTAAAGAAGAATGGGAGAAGTTGTCACCCGAATATTTGAGGAACACTTGCGCAAGTTTCAGGAAGCGTGTGAAGGCAGTTATTGAGAAAGAAGGAGGACACATAGAATAAAACATTTTCTATTATGTCAATTTTCTTGTGGCAAATAAATTCTCATGACTTTCAATAAACTAATTGGTCATACACTGTCTTTCAATCCCTGCCTCAAAATATTGTAAATTTTGCTTCCCCACCCTGTATGTCCTGGCCTCCTTTGGATCCGCAATTCAGCTGGAGGGCTTTCAGTCAGGAATCCTAGATTTCCCCATGCATGGTTTCAGTCCCCAAACCTGGATGAAGGAAGGAATGTTGGGATCCAGCTCGAAGGACCAAGTTGAAAGAAAAATTCTGAGATACCATCTAAGAATTACGACAGAGTCACTAGATTCTGGAATCAGAAGACTTTACTTGCGGCAAGGAGACAAGTACATACAACAAGATGCAGCAGTTGACTGACTAACACCAGGAAGTCTAAATTCTTATGAAAGAATATGGATATTACAATCATTGGTCCAAGTGTCCAAACATAATGACATTGATCAAGTTCTCCATTGGCTTAGGTATCCAAAATACGGTGATGCATGGGTTCAGTGACCACGTTTGTACTCTTCTCCCACCTACACTATGGCTTGAGGGCAACAGGCTGCTCTGGTCCCGAACTGGCACCACAAGACAGAAAACATGTAGATAGAGAAGAAATGGTAGACATATCCTGGGTGCTTTCTCATAGGATATGTCATCATGACCCATCCATGACTCATGGTCTGGACACCTGGTATTTACAGAGAGTGTCTAATATCATATTTCTCTAACAGTGGCCTGAGAAAATCGATTTGCACTGTTCAAACTGTCCTTTACAGACTGGATACAGGTCACACATTGGCAAAAAAGTCAGATTTGCGCCCCATTTGCTTGCAGTCTGAACATAGCCTAATTGGCTGAGCAGTTGTCAGTTTTTAAAGAGAAATCGACCACTTCATCCATCACTTGGTCATTTTTCCTGACTGCTACTCAATCCTGTTCACTGCCTGCACTGGGATCAGGCTTCCTCCAGAGAATAGGCTGTCACAGATTTGTCACACTTCACAACATGCACTATGGGAGATCCTTAGTCCGAGTGGGAGATCTAGCCGGCATTCATTACGAAGCATATAGCCCCTCCTCCATCTTCCTCACAGAGAACATCACATACAAGTGAAAGACTACACATATATTGACTTGCATTTTGATTCAAAGTAGGCACATTCTTAAAGGGAAAAAAAGAGGTTTATTGTATATTAATGCGACGTGTTGAAAAATTCAGGATGATTCAAATTAGTGGAAAACATCTCTGTTAGACTCCCAAGTGCTGCTGTGAAATACAGCGTTTTTTATTTTTATGACAAGAAGGTCAACTGTGGAGGGAGGGAGCAGAGTACTACTACTCAAGCCAACTCTGCTTTATTAATAAACCTGCTCTCCATCGCTCCTCTCCTCTTCTGTCCTCTATCTATCGCTCTCTCTTCCTCCTGAATATTTGTTCTCTAGGAATCAGAGCAGGCATGCTTATATAATGCTGCTGGGTTTCCCTTGAGGTGTGTTTGTGTGCGCGTGTGAAAGCTTGTGCACTTGTGCAACACATCATTTTATTTATTTATTTTTTTTAAGTGACTATTTTTACACAGATGGTGCTGAATGGAGGTACAGTGTAAATCCTATGATGCCACCTCTAGCTCAGAGCCTGCAGGAATGACATGACAACATACAGCGTGATCTGGGTCAGTGACAGTTTAACAACTGCTCCATCCACTCAACATGGGAAATGCCTTTAATGCCCTCTAGTGGACACAAGGACACAACACTCCTAGTGAGCAATTATCACATTTAATCAGCTTAAGGCTGGAATTGATAAGTCAGTTTTATTCAACAGGTAAAATAAGTAATCAGGGTACTTTGGCTGGTAAAAAGAGTGCAATAAATATATGATAATAATAAATTATATTAAAATAAATTAGGGTAATTGAATGTCAGATTATTAACCAGTACAGACGTAATGAAAAATGATACGATGCCATAAAACGCAACTTCTCAGGAAGCACAGAGAGAGCATGTTAGATAACCAAAAACACAGATGGGTGTTTTAGAATATATTATGTAACATTTGCTGTACTCTTGACCTCAGCCGCTGCTTTGGTTCTTTATATACTTTGAACCTGTTCTCTTAAATAAGTAAAACTTATGTATATAGTGCTTTTCATAGACAAAGTCACAAAGTGCTGAAACAGGGAAATAAAAAGCCTTGCAATGATTAAATAAAAACCTGTTTTACAGTAAAAGCTACTCAGACTGTTCCATGTATAAAGACCTTGTAATTGATCTGCTATGTCTTTAATAAAACATGCAACTATTTAATAACAAGCTATGGTTATATTTAACTGAATACCACTATTAATACTATAGGCTAGGCTTTTATTTGTGTGATAATCAGACTGTATATACTCCACAAAGCATCTGCGGATGTCTGTTTGGTATTTTTTGGGAGCATATTGCCTCTATTTGGACAAAAGAGTGGAACTAAAGAACTGTCATGCTCATACGACCAAGTAGATTCAACTACTTGTGAAATCTTAAAATGTACGGTTGTGTTTCATGATGAACAATTGTCTAAAACACTAATAAGCACTGACACGTCTAATTAGCAATTAATTAACAATTAACACTCAACAATCTAATTAGCAGACTGGCTAGCATACCATATAATCCAGTATAAATTAATGAATTTAATTAAATGTAACATAAGAAAAGAAAATAACTAATATTTCGTATTCATTTTTCAGTAGAATCAGGTTCTCTGCACATCATCCAGAAATCAGGTGATTCTCAGCAAAGACCATAGACTTAGACACTATGATACGTTCACTTCCTGTTAACCCATAAAGACCCAGTGGTACTTTTGTGTCAGTTCCCTAAATGATTTTTTTTTTCTATATTTAACCTTTCCTAAGGGATTTATCACCATTTATTAAAAGATTATCCTCTGTATTTTATGTTTTGTTTGTGAAATCAGGTATTTTCTCATTTTCAATTCACCGATCATGTAGATGTTCATAGAAGCTCAGATTAAAGGTGATTATTATAATGTCAGAAACAGAGAAAACTGAGGAAAAAGTGACTTTTTTCAACAAATATTTGAGTAACTGAACATAAAACAAATGTTTCCATCCATCTTTATCATGTATTTCTACATTTAATTCACTGATCATGTAGATGTTGACGGTTATTTAATCAGAAACAGAGAAAACTGAAGAAACTGTGACTTTTTCTGCAAATATATCATTGATTGAACATAAAACAAGCATTTCCATCCACTGTCACTGAGCCATGGGTTTTACTGGTGAATCAGTGTTGTAGAAGATGACGGTGTTTCCATGTTCACTACAGAGCCTCTGAACGTCCAAATGGGTCATATCTGATGACCATGAAAAGATGACAAACTGTATTTTACATCAGTTATTTACATGTATTGATAGGATTAGTGGTATCAACAGGTATTAAACAGTTTAGATCAGTAGATGCTTTTGGTCACCAGTGTCTGTTTGGGTCTTTATGGATTAATGGTGAACACAGACTGATATTTGACACTAGTGACTCTTTTTCAAGGACAGGAGCAACATACAAACATTTGGTAATAAACTTCAATGTGCTCTAAGTTCTTATTGGATAACACTTTGACCTGTGATTCAAGCCTCAGCTGATGAGACCGCAGATGATGCTTGTGTCCAAGTGCAACACCCTTTAAAAGACACATAATGAGAGATGTTAAAGTGATACTAAAACACATTTTAGTCAACAGAGTTATGTGATTGTAATGAAATGCAACAATGATTGTGATAATGCACACAAAAAATAAACAAATATGTAAAAGCCTTTGTTTTTTAGACTAAAACAGCTTAACTTGCCACTTTATGAAAAAAAAAAAATCCTCATTATCCTTCCCACCTCCATGTTGATGTACAGTCATACTTTTGATGATGTTTGTAAAAAAAAAAAACAAAAAAAAACAACAATACACCTCTAATTAGAGATGTTTAGTCCACTAGTCCTTCATTCAGATTCTGCCAAACCTCTTTTTTTTTTATCTGGTTGAACCAAAGTGCGTATATCACTCATAATACAATACTGAAATCACAAGAAGGTGGTGAAATGGATGCATCACTTGGTTCATTTGTTTCTTCATTTGAATCTGAAATAACATATTTAAACACCACAGTGATACAACAACACAGGCTGCAGGTTCTGAAGCACAGGTGTCGAACATGCAGCCTGGGGGCTAAAAACAGCCCCCCAAAGGTTCCAATCTGGCCCCTGGGATCAATTTGTGAAATGCAAAAATTACACCACAGGTATTAACAGTCAAGAATGTTAAATTCATTTTTGGTCAGTTCAATCTAAAGTGGGTCAGACCAGTAAAATACTATCATAATAACCTATAAAGAATGAAAAAAAAGCAATTTTTTCTTTGTTTTAGTTTAGAAAAAATTAAAATTATATAAAAATGTTAACATTTAAAAAGTATTATTTTACAAAAAATATGAATAACCAGAACAAATATGAACAACTGGAAATGTCTTAAGAGAAGTATGTGGAACTTTACCAATATTCTGCCTGTTACTAAATGTTTGGTATGTTTGTAGATCCACTGTGATCTGTAAGTTGTGATGCACATGTATAAATGATAAACTAAGGCGTAATATTGTTAAAATTGCACTAATTTTTCTTAAGAATTTTCCGGTTGTTCATATTTGTTCAAGTACAGTTCATAAATGTAAAAAATTTCATTACAGAATTTTACTTTTTTCACTCAAAAGCATAAAGAAAAGTTCTTATCCTATTAATTATATTATTTCATGGGTGTGGCCCACTTTATATCATATTATGCTGTATTTGGCCCCTGACATCCCTGTTCTAAAGGTATAAATATTAGGTGCAATATTGGGAACAAAAACGCAAAGTAACCCCTTCAGAGGCTCATGTGATTCTGTAGCAGTGTCATGGATTCTCTATTGTACGATGTCCCTGAACTACTCCATTCTCACATCCACACCTGGACATTCACAATGATCATCACACTCATAGCCTCTTTCTGACACCATTCAGCATCCATTCAACACCATTTTCAGCATCATGTGGTGGACAGAGTTTGACTCAGAT